>NW_019102937.1:0-317231 GCF_001856785.1 Myzus persicae | reverse complement strand
TAATATAATACCTATACGTTTTTCGCTGTATGATAATGCGCTGCCACTGTATGGAAATTTTTTTTTTTAAATATCATTATTATTGTCACCGTAGCCTTACCTACATTTTATGCTTCGGACTGCGAATGCATAATTAAACAATATAAATAACACAACGTGTGCCGAAATCGAATGACCGCATTATTGTTTTTTTTTTTATCACATATACCATTTACGTCGTATAACACACCATATACCGACTAATATATTACTACATAGGTAGGTATTATAATACAATACTATGCTAAAAAATACTCGACTGGTCGTCACTGGTGTATAATCGAGATCGCAGTTGTATGTACTGAAATTATAATTAACAATATTATTATATAGGTACCTATATACATAAATTACACGTAGGCAGGTATTATTTTATACCTGATTGCGTCTTGGCGATCAGTCATTTTAGCCAAAACATGCAAATATTTTGTCCATCAACCATCAATATGGCTTACCTAGTATGCTATAATACCAATCGTCTTTTGAATACTGATTTGAATTTGTTATTATGTCTACTTGAGATCGATCGGTTTTCTTTTTCCAATTTCACACCCTCTCCCCCCAATTCCTTTAAATTTGGTTTGAACATTTTAAAATTCAGAGAATTTTCAAACGTCGATTATTCGAAATTAAAAACAGAAATCTTGAAATGCGGAACGATCGATCTCAAGTAGACATTATAACGAATTCAGATCGGTTTTCTGAAATATTACCGCATTATTAGGTCGACCGGTTGAATGGACAGAAAGTACATACAAATGAGCATAAATTGTTTACCGTTCATTCGCACAACACCAACTCCAGCGACTCTTACATGCGAGTGCGGAAGAGCTCCGCTGTTTCTTTTACACACTGCAGTTACACACACTAATGATAACTTAGCAGTTAGTACTCAAATATTTATAAGACCCGCATGTGCAGAATTATTTGAAAATTGGTTGTTTCGCCTTTGAAACTGTTAGATCCCCTTATAAAATATTTGATGAGGTTTGAATTTTTTGAGATTCCCAGAATTGGATGTCATATGTAATATTGCGGGACGTATTAATTGTTTGTAAATTAGTGTTTTGTTATTTAGAGATATTTTGGCTCGGATAAGTGAAATGTGAGGTTAAGCGTAGTTATCCCTGGTTTGCCTTTTGTCGAGGGGTAGACCTAGGTGTATTTAACAGAACAATTGTCCATGGGGATTAATATTGGTTATTTGGGTGAACAGTAGAAATATTTTTAGTACTGCGGGTAAAAGTTATGTGGGTCGATTTGATTTTGTTGATTTTAATTTTCCAAATCTTGAACCATTCATGTAGCTGAGTTATACGTGTACATACAATTTTATAAATGTTGATATATCCAGAGAATAAATATTTAAATAAACAATATGTCGAGTCCACGGGAATCAAAATGTTGCAAATGTACGGACGATAAGTTCGATAAACTTGCGTGTAACATCGTCATTAAACATCGTCGGAGTAATTAAGACGAGGATAACATAGGAAGATTGTTGAGTTCAAAGGTTGTAAAAAAAAAAGAAGATTGTAAAACTCGCAGGGTAAGGGAAAAAAATCACTAGCGTGATAATACTCGGCGGTTTTGCCATTAGACCGTGAGAGAGTACAACGTTGTTACAGTTTATAACAGCCATAAAGTCCACGCTGTGCATAAATTAAATTGGTACAGCGAAATCCGATGACTGGGACTATAGTTACAGGAACGCGAAACTAAATTAGATGGAAACCCGCAAGAACGGACGTGTTTTATATGCATAAATTACGTCATTATTATTATTATTGTTCATATATATATATATATATGGGAGTAAACTGGTTTGGTCACGACTTCTGGACATTAAAATAAAATAAAATAATATGTTTTACAAGTTATAAAATAATACTCGTACCTATGTATAGTATATGTATATCCTCTTGCGATGTATAAATAAGTACGCGCGTAATATGCACATATTATTGGTACTCAATACTGAGTAAAATATCTCTGTTATAAGTCTTTTAAAACTATATACATACACGTATAGTACCTACATAATATACATGTAATATGTGCCCCCCCTCTACCTGCCTACCTATACTTGTCGACGTTACATGCTAATATACCGTCGTGTGTTAATAATGAGTAGTAGGTATATTATTGAGATGTAAAACGAGACGGTCACTTGTCCGATTGAAATCGGCAACAATTACCTGCGCCTACAAGAACTGTCGTGGTCGGGATTATATAAAGCATCGGCGACTGGACTGGCACGACGATATATATATATATATGTATATGTATATGTGTGTTTATGTATATGTGTGTATATGTATATGTGTGTATATGTATATGTGTGTATATGTATATGTGTGTAATGTGTATATGTATTATGTGTATCATTATTTTGCAGTGTTATAGACGTATTACGCATATGCCTTTAACAAATGTATATGGGTACCGACTACCGAGACTATACATTATAATATTATAACAAATTAGCCAAGGTCGCGTGAAAGTCATAAGTCAAAGTCAATGTCGTCTCCGGAAAGATTCACCGATAATAGTGTTTATGCCGTATAATGTGATCGAATTGACTATGATAATAATATTGTGTACGTTTATTGTCGTATATATATTATAACCAGGGTTCTGGACTTATAGCACTTATATGGGTGATCATCGAAATAAGCCCAGAAAAAAACATTTAAATAGGTACTTTGTTATAAGCACACAAATAAGCACTTGCAAATATTTAAAAAAAAGCAAAGAAAAGCATGACAAAAATTATCAACACAATTTTTTTAATATATTTTGGTTTAATATTTATCCTTAAAAACATAAAAAAATCAAAACCTTTAGCCTTTTGCCCTTTTAGAAAAAATTCTTACTTTTTGTTTATAGACTTCTCATATATTTTATGAAACAATTTTCTAACAACTGAAAAAAAGTGATTAATTTGGCCGAATAGTAGATACTCGAGAAATTACGAGTTAGTATGTAACATTACTATGAAATATCAAATATGATACAAAGGAGAAAAATTGTTTTTACATGCACTTCCATAGCACTCTGCTATATTTTATATCAAACCATAAAAATTATCAAATGCTACAAGTCCAGAGCCCTGATTATTATTATTCAAGCATTGCAACTGGTTACAGAAATCCAAAATAGCTCAGTGTCTAATTCTGCAAAATTCTTAATTTTTTACTTTTTTTCAATCAAACCGTATTATCGCAGGTTAGATCATATTTTATTTAATCTGTGATATCACAGCGCAAGACCTGGTAAATGGGAACAACAGTATGTTAAGTAGTTATAAAGAATTGATGTACATAATATTATAATACGATAATATTTTCACTAATTAATAAATGTCTAATTAAAAAAATTACAATTAATCAAAATCTATAAGTACTGAAGAGTGTAGGGTACACACGACATTTTTTTTTTATCCTAAGGTGATTTTGTTGTCTGCCGGGGGGTCAGTGGCCACCCGGCCCTTCCCGTCAACACGCCTATGGTCAGTACCTAATGTCTATTAAGATTTGGGAATAGGTATTTAGTAGTTAATGCATAAAGACGTAGAGTGTATAATAGACATCTCACTCATCTAACCAAACGTCTATATACTTACTTAAAATACATATTCCGCGTTTACACGTATAATACATATTTAGCGATTTTTGTATTGATCACTCGTGTCACTTCATTTACACCGTTAAAAATTAGTATTCATTAATATTTTAAAATTTTTTTATCAAGCATTTTATTTTTCTTGAAAATTGCTAGCAAAAACAAAAAGCATTTACTTAACCTATTTATTAGGTACCATATAATATAATCATAATTCTGAATGAAATCGATAATCAAATCATATTATTGAAAATTAAAAGTATCAGACTATAAATATAATATGCCTATAAATTAATGTAAACAATGTTTTGATTTTTAACTGTAAAAGTATGAGGAAATATTGAAGGAATTTAAACTACCGTAACAGTTCCTTTGCCAATCGTGGTAACCTAACCTAACTGTGGCATTTAAAAGCTGAAAATATATTTTCTGTGCAATCAAAGTTATGTGATTTATTTTAAACTGAATGAAGTTGAAATTATTTTTATTATTTTTAAATTCCTAAATATCAATTAAAATTTGATTAAGACCGAAACGAATAAAAGCAGATGAATATTGCTTAGATTTAAAAATGTAACGTAATTTATTTAATGTGCTTATATTTTATTTGTATTTAAAGCAGGACATGTTGAAATTACATAATATTATACATAATATAATGTAATTGTATCCATAATATGTAAATAAAATATAAATTGAATTAACGGGTGTTCGCCTACACTTGGCAGTACAATAACGAATGGTCACAACCATCATTATAAATGTTAATCCAATTTTCTTTCATCAAAAATTGATTAAAGATATGTCATGAAAACAATAGATTGGTACGATAACCCTATACCTTACTTCTAGAAACGCCATAATACCATAATAAAATATATATGCTAAGATTTTCAGCTGGGAATAGACCCCACGAGGCCGCTTTTCATTTTTTCTCTCGATACATTAGAGAACTATGACGTATTAAAATACCTGATATTTTTTTTATAGGAAATAACAATTGCAATGAATAAGGATTACTGTCGTAGTGGTGAAATTCATTGTAGAATTTGGCCTAATCAAACAATGTAAGTATACATCTAAAAATTGTGACTTTGATTATAATTTTGTAGTTTTTCTCAATACCGTTGACAAATTAATCATATAAAAAAATGCAGAAGCAATGTTTAATCTCATTAGACGACATGAAATCAGTAATAATCAGTATAACATAAGCATTACACATAATAAACAGATAAAAATATTTCGATTTTCGATCAAACGGAAATTGTGAATAAAAAAACAAAAACAAAAATTATTATTCATATCTGTGAAAATATTATTCGAAAAATACGTCCGGTGTGCATGCATGTTGAGCACGTAATGAGCAGTGACCTGTATAGTCTATGCCAACCAAATAGTTCTGCGTACTCAATTAATTATACCTAGTCAAAATACCACCGATCCTTTCTAATCTGATCGGACAGTGCGTTTAAATGTACACTGTCCGACGGTCACGCGCGCTACCGCCTGCAGACCAAAATCGTATACAATGATATGTAATATTATTATTATTATTACTATATTGTCATGAATATTCATCGCCCTCACGGATGACACAAGTATTTTGCATGCACTACCAAAATATAATAATAAATTAAGCAATATCATATTGTTGAACTCGGCTGGCTCGCTCACGAATAACGGCTCCTATACGTATTAGTATAGTGAAGTTGTGCATGTATCGTCCGCCATTGCGAGGACCTGACGCGCGTACAGTACATACCTATTAATTATTATAAAGCCTGTTCAAGTTTTTTTTTTAATTGAGTCGAGTTATAGACGACATTTCAAAAAGTTTAGAGTCATCGGTTATGCTAATTTTTATTCTTAACTCAACTGTAAGTTGAAAGTTACATGGAAAGTTACAATAAACTTGAGTTTTTTTAAATTTAATGCATTAATGGCCAGTAATATGGGTCAATATATTAAAATGTAAATGTTTATACAATATGCCTCATCAGTATAATAATTGTTAAGTTAACTTAACTTGGATTCGATTAGGTAAAAGTAACTATTATTAAGTTTATATCAATAAAAATTAACTAAGTTAAAAATTAAGTAAATCTAAAAAAGTAAATATTAACTAATATTAATATTAATTTTAGATATCTGACTTCAATTTTAACCCGTTTGCGCTCTGCATATAGTTGTTGTTTATTTGTGTGTTTTCACCGCACAGGAACTATATTATTATAATATTGATCGCGAGGGAAACACGACGGAATTAATAATAATAAATTTGGCTATGGCGACGCCGCGAAGACTGCGGCGTATAACAAATAGGTATTATAATATTTATTATTATCTACGAAAAGATGTGCGAGACGCAGTCGCTCGAGAAAAGGTCAGTGGCGACGTGGCGCCGTTGTGCCGGAACGAGGAAAAATTACGGAAACGATATAACCTAAATATTAACGCTATGAGGTTGAGAAAAAAATCATAAACATATTTATTGTTTGTATACCCATTACACCCCTAGAGACAAAACTAAATAGCGCAGGTCGTACCGATATATCATATTATTATATTATAATAATATATCAACTGTAGGCGGTGCAATATCAGAACGGGTCTGAAACAACGTGACTCTGAGGGTAGGTACTCGTCCCGGTGCCGGTGAGTTGTCAAAACGAATTAAAATTTATTTTTAAAAAAAAACAGTCTTCGCAGCTGTAAATCACTCAGTGGGAGACGCACACGGCGGTGGCGTTAAAACACGAATATTAAAACTGTTTATTTCAAGAGCGTCATAATATTTGTATGCAAACGTCGACTTATCCTTGCCGGTACTGCCACAGGACGAAAACGGTTTTGACTCGCGGAGTACAATCGACGGACGTGAAGAATACAGGGTGGTCCAGGAAATTATTATGTGACCGGTTGTGTTAATAGTTATTACTATTCGTGATGGATGTACGTCGTCATCGCGGCCAGAGATCGAAACCTAATTGAAATAATTAAACCATAGCTTTTAAAATATTATGAATTGATATCGACTCTAAAGTTACATGTTATCATGTATAAATGATCGTTTATTTAAGTCGTTTTCGCTGACCACAACATTAAAACTCTTTGTGGTTTTCGCGTGACAATATCTCTATATTTCGAGCACGCGGCGCAAAACGTGTCTATAATATGTATCGATCTCGTCCGATATTGTATTCAAACAAAAGTCAATCATTTTTAACGGGTGAATAGTTTTGTTCTATCAACTACAACCGCATTAGTTAGTAGCCCACCCACATGAATTTTTCCACTATACAGTACTGCAAATAAATCCGGTCCTTCGTATATTATATTGCTTATTAATGTATTTTATAATTATTTCAATATAAAGTCGAACAGTTAATTTTTATTTTTACTGCAAAAGGTGCCTATAAGACACACACAGAGCATTTTTATTTATACAATATCTGTTACAATATGGTTACCCTAAAACAAGTTTAAAATACATGCGTGTATGTACACTAATTTATACTGCTGCAGTTTGAAATTTAATATGAAAGTCGACATGTACATTTTGTCGGAATAGAAATACCTTTAGACAAATAAAATATAGGAGCATGAACTAATAAGTCGCTAATTTTTGATTGGAAAAAAATAGCACCAGTAGGCGGCAGATATCGACATTCGACTTCAGTATCTACGGCGGCGGACTAATTTGTACCGGATTTTTTTCGCTTTTATTTTTTCCAAAAAATGCTCACGCTCTACCGCCCTGGCAAGTGGCCCAAATCTTATGAAGTAAAAATAAAATACACATTGGTTGTTGCACAAAATTTCGTAGCAAGAAATTAAATTATTTATATACCTATTAATATTGTATAAACTATAAAGACAATATGGTGATTAGGGTGGCACTCGACTCATTTTATTTTTCTAAATTAAATTAATAATACCTATCCTTATACTTTGTTTTTTTTCTTGACCACTGGACCCGCTGACCCCTTCCCCTTTGCGGTGGCCCTGTACCTAAGTATACATTACGATGTATAGGATTTGATAACTTTTTTCGGCTAGTAATTTTTTCAGACACGTCTGATACTAGAATTTATAAACACCTATCCATATATGGTAGCTGATACCAGGTTCTTATATATAACGCCGCACGAGTCGTAATAATAGCTATGATATTATTATATACGAATGTATTTTTGTTTCGTCGAGTTGTATTAAACCACCGTTTGCAAATTACAGTATCGGATAAAATAAGGGTTGGCTCCATTATATACATTGTGCTCTGCGGATAAATATGCTGCAGTGTATAATAATATTATGTATAATGCATACACATATATATGTGGGGTGGACCTAGGTATATCGTGTGCGCGGACGAGGCACGAGCGACAGATGTTCGACAAAAATGTGTGCGTCTACACACAACCCTTTTTCTCCCTTGTTTTTCTTTTTGGCACACGTCGTAAACAGGTCTCTCCGTCGGCGGTCGTTGTCATCGGTGGTATATATATAATATATATATATATATATATACGACCAAATATTACACTCGGCTGAACGAACCATCTCCTCCTTCTCCTCCTCTTCCAATGCACACACGTCAACCGTACATATAATATACCACATATACCTATTATATAACACGCGAGGTATATTAAATCCTATATTTCTATATATACCTTTAGGTAGTCGTTAGCCCGCGTCGCGGTCACCGGTAGATACCTATCTATGTACATTATACCGTGGTTCTTATATTATTATTATGTGTGTGTTCTTTTCTTATGATGGATATACTGCGTAATAATGACGATAATATCGTATACCTACCCTTTTGCAGAGTACGCAGCACCGATATGATATCGACAACGACTCTATAAAACATCTATGCTGTGGTGGTGGGGGTGGGGGAATGGGACATTTTAACCACATTAACAAAATGTATATAATAATATAGACACTATCAATATATTATTTAAACGGAGACGACAGAAACAATGTATGCTTTGGACGAGTGCGAGAAGGATAAGTACTTCGAGTGGTCGCCGTTTGTTACTTGTATTGTATATTTAAAAACGAGGGAGAGAAATATCGGTCTGTTTGGATTTTGGGGGAATATCCTGGGAAATTATGAATATCTGAACCGGGGGGGGGGGAGAAGGTCCACATACACGACGCACTTACGGTCTTTACAGATTGCTTAAAATCAATTGTTTTTACAATCTCTCTGTTTTTTGGTGTTATACTACACAAACTTCACACTGGTCAGTGGTCCTTAAACTGTACCTGCAATTAATTTGTAATTTTTCAATTAAACTAAGCTTATCATAATATTTTACTAAACCTACGACTGTCTGGCGTATATTAATGTTTTTTAATAATCATAATCATAATCATATATTCATATCAATAAATTATGACTCATTATTAGACTCTCAGATTACATTATATAACTATATCAGTTGTAATTTGTAACCGTACCTTATCTGCAAATTATTCACATCAGAGAAATTTTAACATTTGTAGATTGTTAATTTTATCTTATTTTTATGAAAGTCCATGATGGTGAGTATAAAATATACCTAAATAATATTTTTATGAACGGACTTGTACAATATTTAGACAAAATAAAATATTCAAACGTTGTATTATTTGGAATTACAATTATTGTCAAAATAATTACAGGCTATTAAAATTCAATTATTATCTATTAGTATCTTATTACTTTTATAATATACTTTAGTGACCGCCTCGGTGCAGCGCAGCAAAATATATAAAACAATTATAATTGAAGTTGGTCGTGTTTCGTTAAGCCACTTGTTTTGCTTACATTATTTGTTGGCCGTGAGCTTGTGGGTGTGTAAAGTGTTATAAATTAAATTTGAAAGCGTTTCGTCAATGAATTCTTAAATTGATTTTGGACAGAGTTGTTTTTGCAGTTTATTTTATTTTTCAATTTTCTTAAAGCCTACTGGGAATTTCTCAAGTCTGACATGCCCGAAGAACAATCTATACACATTTCAATAGAAAGTGTACAATATGTCTTATATTTGTGACTTCAGTAGCATTTAGACAATATACCTGTATCTAATCTAAAAAGTGATCTAAAAAAAGAAAAAAAAATACTTTATAAATCCAGTAGTTTTCCAGTTATGTCCAAAAGAATACTATTAATACTATACAATACCTATGGTTATAACAAAATGTCGATTCAGTGTTTTTATTAATTTTTTTGATTAGAACGATAAGTGAAAGATGCTAATCTTAACCCCTTTGAATTATCATACCATCAATTTGGAAGTCCTTTTCTGTTAAATATATTTTTGACAACTTTTCAAAATCCCTCTTTAGAATGTATATTTAGTAATTTTTGAAGTTTTATCTTATATTTTCGTTTCATACTTGAGAGGTATTTAAGTATTCTTGGAACTTACATTATTAATTGTCCACAGTATTTATTTAAGTTTATTGCTTCATTCTATATTATAATGTGATAGGTATTTAACATAATATCCAATTTTATTTTAGATTAGACAATGATTTTACAATAATGTGTTGTTTATTATTATTATTATTTTGTGTGTGTGTACATGATGAGTAGTCGAAATAATGTTCGATTTTCAACTTAAATATCTTTTCTAGTAGTGCATTCGAGAAGACTAAATTAATTTTTAGTAAAATGTTGTCAACCAACAGCTCTTAAAAATTTAATACAAAGTTCTTTATACATTGTGCTAATATAAATTTTAAAAAAATTAAAGATACATAGGCACAATTTTTTTTATAAGTACCTAGTTAATAAGTTCAAATTTTGACAAAATTCATTAAAATCAAGACAATTATTTTGTAGTTAATAGTTAGTAAAATTTAATAAAATGTTCAATTTTTCTAGTTAAGGGTTGAAAATCTAAAACAAGGCTTATCATAAGTAGCTTAATATACTGTAACAAAAAATGTATAACATATATATTACCATAGTTTTTTTTTATAAATATTTCAAGTTAAAATTTGGACGAAATTAGATAATTAAATGAAGAATAAGAATAACACTTTTAGTTATTTTGTTCTACTAATTCAAAAATATTATTCCTGGGTTCTAGAAATTTTTTAAGTATGTAAGTATAACATTATATTAATAATATAATACATATTAATACACATAATGCGATTTTCAAATGCAATGTTTTCGGCAGTGAAAAATAAATAAATTTAATAGTTGAACAGCAATATCAAAAAACATATGAAATAAATTTGATATAGGCTGACAGACCGTTTCCGCTCTCAATCGTTTTTCGTATACAATGATTTTATATCATTGAATTCAAATTCAATACATTCATTACAGTGACCCACACCACAACTAATGTACAGCAGAGCGGTACCCATTTACCCACATTTTATAATTAGAATCAATTTTAGTTAACTGTTAAGTATATACTAGTGTAGTACACTAGTACTACAGTATATATACATATGTGTATAATATGTTTATTATATTATATGTATACCTACAATTTACAAACTACAATGATATATATTTAGTACACTTAGACAATTTAATATAATCCAAGTTTGGAAGCATAATATTTTATTGAGCTTCACAAGAACATAAAGTTTAAAATAATATTTCTAGCTAAATAAATGTCATAAAATTATTTCTACAAATATTACTATCTCAGGGTAATTATGCTTTTAGAAATACGTCTAGACATAAAGCTTAATAAGTATATAGTATCGAAGTATATAATACATTTCTAAATATTTGGTGTTCAAATAAATTAAGCTAATGTCTTGGGTTTTACTAGATACTTAAAAGTCTAGACTTACAATAATTATTCATCTAAATTGCTTTCATAATATTTTTACAATCATCATATAACTGCAAATGGACATTTCAATATAACAATTTATAGAAAATCAATCTGAACACCTGATGAAAATTTAAACGAATATATCGAATAATAATATAATTTTTGACTGTGTAGGATGGGATGTAATATAATATAATATAAGAAATAGGAACGTATAATAATTATAATAATATCATATTAAAAATGCATTGAGTAAATATTTTAAAAAGTAAAATATTTTATAATTATTTTGTAGAAACAATAAACGAACAAATATTATTAAAAAATGTATTAATTTTAAAACTTTTTGTCTCGGGACTTGGGTAATATTGATCAGTTAAAATTCTGTTTCATTTATAATATAGAATCCAATGGTACGCGCAATATTTTGTTTCAAGGAGTGAATCTAAGTAAAAAATTTAATTATTTTTCTAATCTATAGTTATACATTTTCATTAAGATACTTAGCTTTTACTTATACAGATTACATTATTAAAATCAAAATGTGTTTGATGTCAGAATTTGAATGTACGAAGTATCGTATAGATGAATATAGATATCAGTCAACGTGATATGTAGAATAAAAATAACAATTTTTAAATGTTAAGTTATTTTTTGTAATCAAACACTGTACATATTATCAAAGTCAACAATACCATAATAATAAATTATACTTGTTGAACAGATACTCATTGCTGTACTCTTATCTTGTGGAATATTTTGTAAATTACTACATAAATAGTGTAAAACAAAAGTACACAATATATTATCGAGTATCATAATCGTTCATCATACATTTGTACTGTATACGGTGTATAGTGTGCAGTGTGCATTAGAGGTAAAACGAATTTATAATAACCTCGATTATCGTCTAAACCATGTAAAGCATAAAATTATTTTAGATACCACGGGAGCCCATGAATGACGACTATGTTCAATGGTTATTGTGTGTACCTGCCTATATATACATATTACATATTATTATTATTATTATAAACGTAACAACAGAAATGTGGTATCAAATAAGAAAACGCATTAGCGTAGTGTATAATCATTGTAGGATTACTCACATTACTCATTAAATAGAGTAAAAATTCATTTTTGTTGAGATTTTTTTAACCTCATATGTTTGTACGCATACAATATTAGTATGCCATTATATTTTATTTTATAATAACAATTAAAAACACATTAAAATAATAATTCTTGACCAAAATATTTACTCACGGGTAATGCACAATAAATTACGATTCAGAAAAATATTGTTTTTAATATTCGTTGTATTGTAAAAGTTAAGGTTTATATTACTATCAAACAATCGCGTATCGTCTTTCATCTTGAAATTTTGTTTAATATTTGTTCTCTGCGAGCCGTTTTATATTTTGTTTTATAATTATGTGAAGGTCGGATGCACACGAGGCTCCTGCCTTGATTGAATCCGTTAGTGCAGTGTTTCGTAAATTATGATTCTGTGAGGTCTCTGGATAAAAAATATTACAATACGAATATTATAATGCGATGAACAGCAATTATCATAATTTTTACTATCAATTATGGTAAATCATTATTAACAAAAGTGATAAATTTATTATGCCCATCATTTCCCTAAACTCAACTTTATTACATAATACAATATACTTATTTATGACATTTATAAGACTTTCAATATTCAGAAACAAGCTTTTTGGAATATAATTGAAAACATGACCTAATTATTATTGCTTATACTGTATAATATTAACCCTATTGAATAGAATAATGTTTTTCAATGAAACTTTATTTATTTATACCTAATATATTTATTTTATTATTCGTGGATTATTTTTCATCATATCATACACAATATTGAACTACCTATAACATATTATATATTATGAATTATGAGAGATATTGGGTAACTATCAGAGTATTTATTTTATTTTTCTTCTGTTTTTACTTTTTAGGCAGACCCGAGTCAAACGAGCGTATATATAGTATCATACTAATGGTTAAAATATAACGGATTGTAAAGAGAGGTAAAAATATAATGTTTAGACATCTTATTCGTTTCGACGATTTCAATAAAATATTAATCCGCCTGTAGAAAATGTATTTTTGTGCAGTTTAACTGTTTAATAATTCAACGAAAAATGCATTTTCCGCTACTGTGCAGTAAGCCTAACACTATAATATGGCCGTTATAAAAACGGTAAATTTAAGATTAGTGGGTATATAGATACATTTTAAAAAGAACTATAATATTATAACGTTATACGCTCTTGAATAAACTGATGTTTTAAAGTCGAACATAACGTGATAAATGTCTAGTCTGACTTCAATGGATCGTAAAACGTATACCTATATTGCAACAACCTCTAGGGACTAGGAGACATAATATTTGTATGTACACACAAGTCATAAAAACAAAACACATTCATTGTGGCTCATAATGAACGTTTAGAAGTTTTTTTGTTATTATAAATTATTACACGAGTCATTCGTTTATTGTTAATTTATCTTATAGGCGTTATGCAGGTAGACATTAGAGGTTTTTTATGTTCATCGTAATCGTTTTGATCGCGTTAGAATTTAGCAATATATACCTAGGTACATGTATAATATACCTTGTGGATATTAGTCGATTCGTAGAATTACAAATATTTTATTATTACATGTTTCTAATGTATTACCGTTAAGCTATTGAAGTAGGTAAGAAATAAAAAAATGTTTAGTATTATGAAAGTTTTTTAAAATTTATTTATCGGAGAAAAGAAAGAACAGTCCATAATTTATTTATGCACACATGTACCTATATTACAATAAGTTATTACGATATCAAAATACATTCGTAAGGCGAATCGCTTGATGTTGGAAGTCACCTATTGCGGGTAGTACTTTACGTATAATGTTGAGTTGGATGGATATTCAAAATTACTAAAATATTACCTTGAAGTACAAAGTTTTGCCTCAAATATTGTGGGATTAAGAAATATATATATTGATTATTGTGTTTGATTAAAATAAAAATGTACACTTTATGGTTAAAATCCTATTCAGAAATCAGGAATATCATTTATATCATAATACGCACAACACGCAAAGTTGGAGAGTCCACTAATAGTGAGATAGTGAATTTCATAAAGAGTAAGAGTACCAATATATTATCAAAAACTTAAATGGGATGAGATTTAAAATGAAGTCGTTATTTATCAGCTTAATGTTTACACACGATTCTAGTTAATACATAAATGATAAGAGTGGAAATAAAACGATAAAAATTTACTCAAATTGTTGACTTACGTATCCATATAGGTACAAGTATACAACAATATTACATATATATTATCGTTTAGCCTTTAGTAGATTTCTACCTATATGTACAGTTGCGACAAGACCAGTCGGTATAATAATAATATTGTATTATATTACACTGAAAATAGGTAACGTCACTGCAGTAGTAATTATTATCTCGTACCTACCTATCTGTATATTGACTGTTGTTCGTTTTTAGCATCACATAATATAAATTCACGAGTCTGCTATATATATATATTATATGTACGTGGATAAAAATCGCAGCGGCGGCGGCGGCGATGGCGGCGGCGCGGACCAGAGAGGTCGTTCATCAATCACGGTAGCTGCCAAAACTACACCCTGTAATTTATCCCTCGGCGATAAGGCTCATCCCTGGGCCCGAGCGGCTCCTTTAAGCCGTTGCAAACAAATTACGTTTTACATTAGGGACCCGAAAAAAAGATGGAAAAAAAAACCAGAGACCGGTTATATAGTTTATGGAAATATATATACGAGAAAGAGGGTGGTGGTGGAAATAAAATATGAATAAAGAAAGAGACCAACGTATATTATAATATGATATTTCGGAAGATTAATGAAACTCAGGTCATTTTTGAAGTGGCCGCCTTGACGCCACTGCAGTAATTATAGAAACGATTTCTGTTGATGACGTAGACGTATACACCTAAATCGTATTTTTTTCCCCTCCGAGATTTTTATATATTATACACCTATACACAGTCAAGTTGGTCTCCAGTATAGTTTTATTTATTATATTATATAATATTAAATATAATGTAGGCGGATATTATTATTTTTTATTATTACCATGTATTGTTGTTGAGAAATATTATTTTGATTTTCACGTAAGTATCTGCTTCAATATGATCATATTGTGTTCGTGTTTATATGCAACCTGCTCAATAGGTACAGTTGATACGGAAGCTATATTAAAAATGGCATTCATGAATTTATTTCCGACGGCATGTGGACATATAATACGTACAACAGTGTTTCCGTCGGCGATTTCGTCTGGATTTATCATAACATTATGCAGTATATGTACCTCCAGTGTTAAGATCTATTTTTTTTTTAAATTAGGCATATTTACTCGATTTTAAATAATAAAATTCGTGGGCCGTTTTAATTAATCTTACACTCAACAACGACGGTGAAAATAAAACCACACCGTATACGACATCCATCATTTACGCTGCAGCGATCCATTATGGTCTAGATCAAAAATCGCCGGCCGGTGTAAGTAATATAATCGAATTACGAAATCAGTTCGATATCGTTTCGCCGCAGTTCCACGTACATAATATTATTATATAATACCCTACCATCGACTCTCTACTGCAATCGTGTGTATATACCTATGTATATGCACGACAATGGTTTTCTTTCCTGTGCTCGCGTACACACACACAGACACACACACAGACACACACACACACACACACTCAAATGTACAAACGTTTATTTTTTATTGTTGCCATTCGCGTCGAACCCGTCTCGGTCATTGTTTTGCGCCTCACGGAGCGGGGAAAAAACACACACAGACAACGGCGCAACCGCAATTCAAACAGGTGTGAGCGCGCACCTGTCAATTAAACCGGACCCCAGATATGATCTGCACGCGATATTTTACAGCTTCGCACAAAGTATTTATATTTTATACACATTGTCGCCTCATAACAGGCGCAGATATCGCGGCGGGTCCTTATCGATTAGCTTATTAAAATGAGCTTACAACACGGCCGGTCGTCCCCCCCCCCACCGACGGATTATTATTAGTACGATTGGGTATGCATGTACACATATATATATATATGTACACACATTATATTATCATATATTTATATGGTAAGCGCGTAAACGACGTGCGCCGAGTCCCGTATATAGATAGGCGATACCATGAACACCAACATTATAATATTATTATATACCTATAATAGTAGGTAGGATGTATATACAGTTTCAGTATATATGAGGTATATAAGTATGAGATATTATTATATCTACGTGTGTTATTCGAATAAGTGTGATCACGATTTGAGTACTTATCTATCTTATAAACCTATGAAAAAAAAAATAATAATATTAATAAATAATAATATATTATTATACGTAGCAGTCAGTTCGTTGATAAGATGCATATTTTCAAAATTGTGTTTTCCGGGTTTTACTTGATACAAAAATGTGTTATTAATATTATAAAATATGATTGTTATTTCATATAATATTTTTTTTTCTTATCCAGTTGAGGCTTCAACATCGATGGTCATTAGCCTGAAGGTTATTCAGAAGGTTTATAATTGTAGGGGTGGGTACGGTCGGCTATAGAGTACGTGTATGAGTGGCGAGAATTTGCCTCTAAAACCCTGGTGGTCAATGGTCATCCATCCGGGAACTAGTGACACCTGCTGATGCTTGATCTCAGAACACGTTTGTGACTGAAGCCAAACGCAGCGTCACACCAGGCCACTACATTATTATAATTGTTTACATGTAAATGTTCGATTAATCTGATTTTTCGATTTGTAAGTAGAAATATACAGTATTTAATATAATATGCATATTATTGTGTTCGGAGCGCCTTTTAAGTGCTTTTCGAGTCTGTCGAATTATTTTTATACACGAATCGCGTCCTATATAAATATTTAAAATGGGAAACGACATTAAGCAATTCATTTTGATCAGGTGTTTTTGAATAATAGTTATTCATGCGTACTCGACTATCAAAACTTAAAAGCGCACAGCTATAATATGATTAATCTAATCATAACTATCCATACTTATATAACTTTTATAACTGTCTATAATTTGTAAATGATTTTGATTTTCGCTTACAAGCTACAATATTTCCATTATAAATACATAAAAACAAAATCATCAACCATCCACGTGCAAAAGTCAATACGACTGGATTAGGCACGAATACTGAATAATATTTTATTGAATGTCTGCCTATATTAGAAGATTTTTACAAGGATTTTAGGCCATTTTTTGGCGTTTAATCCACGCTCAAATTATTACATTTTGTGAAATATTGCGGCAAGATAGTTTAAAAGTTTATGACTGTTTGGAAACCAAAAATAAGATAATAATATAATATAGATTCGTCTAGAACGAAGCCAATTCCATATGACGTTGCATTTACATTTTGCGAATCAAAATTTCTAGAATACGAAAAAAATGACTCAAAAATGTCTTATGTGATAACAATAATAACTCACACTCATATAATACAGCCACAATAATTATTCATCTAGGTACACTTTTTTTCGGTGCTTTCGCAACTCATGTGCTCTCAACATTATATTATTGTTTTTTTTTCACATCCACGCTGTGCCATCCTTTTCAATTTTACCCTGAACACTCTTTTTGTTGTCTCGACATATTTTCAAATATCAAATTATTACGGGAACACTGTACGTTGTAATATCTGCCGATATAATATGATAAACGCATGTTGCACACTTGTGTGTGTACCTATCTATCTTGTGTGTGCGATCAAACTGATTTTCAATTAATGGTCACATGTAAACACGTTTTCAGCAAGTATAGGTAAATCGAAAAATCTGTAAATAATTTCACGACGTATCGGGGTTAAGGAACTGCTCAAGTGATGAGAAAAATATATACACATATATATAAAAGGGCAAATAGATTAAATGCAATTCTCTCATTGTAATTATTTTTTTTTCAGTACAATTCGCGACGTGTATTTATATATACACCGGTAGCGGTTACCTATCAGTATATTAATTACGATATCTAATAAATTAAAAAAGAAGTATATATATATATGTATAAAAAAAATGAATTGCAGAATATAATTCCGTTGTGCGCATACGGAGGTATATATACATAATACACGCATGCACATTACAATTCGCGCCATTCCTCCTGGACATTCTTGGATATATACAATAATTATAAACGTTTCCCCACATCGTATGTATACCGTCTATACTAGTTAACGCAAATGTCATCTGGCCCATAAAAAATAAGTAAACGAGGACATGTTTGAGAGGAAAAAAAAATTAAACCCGGTTTACTTCGACGTTCCACGAATCCGACATGATTGCTAATTAGCGTTTAATTAGCTACTGTGCATTCATTCCATATATACATACAGGCAAGAGAATTATAGCGAATGTGTTTAATATAATAATAATATTACATGTTTATACATATTATCTGCAAAGAGGGGGCAGAAACTAGTACCTACCTATTGACGAATGACGATAGACTATTTTGTGCGACCGTGAACTCTTTTTTCTAAGATGCACATTACTTTTTCCTCGCATTAATAATATTATATAGTAAATAGTAAGACAACAATTATTTCTGTTATCAGATTATCGCTTATCCGTTACATTTCTCACAAACCGATTTCGTTGTAGGAATAATATCAACAGGTTGATTATGCATGTATATAAATTATATGGGTACAGAATTATGTATTCAAAGACGGGAAAATCTCTGAGGGGAATTTAATTGAGTTTTTAGTGATCGTTAGACTGTATCCGAAAACTGTATTGAATATAGGTATAGAAAAATGTAAAGACAATTATGTTTCATCTTTAGGTCCACTCAACTTTAATTCTCATTTCTCATACTTACACTAGATTACAATTCTATCATTGATCGCTATAAGTACATGTCAAATATATCAAATGTTAGTTACTGTAATTAGCGTTTTTCATAAACATAATTATGTTTATGACTATAATAATGTAACAGTAACAGACAGCCGTAGACAGTGTACGTACTGTGCACATACTTTTAGTATTTAATGATTTCAAGTTTCAACAGATGTTAATAACTAGGAGCCTGTGTTTTATTTAATTTATATTTTTATTGGCAAAAAATGTATTTAGTATGAGGGTATTAGATACTTTTTAATACTAGGTTATTAAACAGTAATGAATGCGATGAATAATGAATAATGATTTATAAATGTTGGTAGGTATGCTGAGTTGGAAGTAGCTTAAATATGTTTTCTTAATAAAGATAATATAGCTAACCATTACTTAATAAATATTATTCTTAAGTACTGAGTAAAATAAATCCCTTACATATTGTTAATATAGTTATAATTACAGATTTCATAAATTTATATTTTTTAATAAATTACAATATACTTTGTATTATTACTATGAATTATTATTCAAACTATTGTTGGAATCCCAAATATTAATAAAATATTCTGTTGCAATAAGGTTCTTTATCACAAAATGTAAATTAATATATTATTTTAATACATCAACTTTATTCTTAATTACACTTTATAATCATATTTAAATATTATATACTTTGCTCCATTAATAATTTAAAATAATGTTATATTTATTTTTTGTACATTCCGGTACATTTCTAACAATAATATTATTGTGTTCAGATTTTTTGAACTCTTAGATTTTTTCTTTAAATTTCTTATAAATTTTTTGATTTTTATGAATTTACATTATTTTAAAAGTATCATAAGACAAGTATCACTGATGATTAAAATTAAAATTTTCATTACATTAAAAGGTAGTTAAAAGTCAGAAAATGAGAATTAGGCTTAAATATAATTAAAATAATTATAAGGCATTACTCGTTTAACTGTTACTCATGTATTCTCATGTGAACATAATATTTTTCTTAATTTAATTTTAATACCTCAAAAGTAATAAATTATTCATTTTGTTATGAGAATATATTTGATGTTATCGGCGTACGAAGTCTAGTTGTAATTATTTTATTCAATAAACATCTGAAAAATTCTATATGAATTTTATTTTGACTTAATAAGAATATATTTTACCTTTTCGTAATCACATTAAGTAGATTATAATAGCTGGTAATAGCAAAAAAACACAATTATAAAATTAACATACAACAATTTTTTTTAACTATAGCCATTGAGTATAGATGTTACAGTATAGTATTTTATACTCAATGCTATAACTCATCTCTATGGACTAAATTATAATTTTATCAAATTCGTACATAAATATTGATGATAAAAATATTTTTGTGCTTACATATTTTGATAGTATTATCTTATTATTTCAGAAAATCAAAAAAATATGTTTTATGTATCATTAATTATTATGAAGCAGATAACTATTGATATTAATATTGAAGACACAAAAAAGTAAAATGGCTCTGATTTACAATGACTTTATATACATTACAAATTTAAAGAAAACAATTCATTTGCTACCAAAACAAAACGAATATCTGTGTTTTATTTAAAAATTGTTCAAATACTATACTATCTATAGAAGTACCTGTACGAAGATCACAAACAAGTTTAAAAACCATACATCGCAATTAAAGTTAACAAAGAAAAAAATACTGAGATGATTTTTTTTTCAAGTGCATCCCAACAATAAAATAATGTTTGAAATTCTATTCGTTAGGGTAAGTCCAAATGTCCTTTATCTTTACGGTTTGGTTATTTTATAAATAATTATAGTTTGTCGGAGATTAAAAAAATTAGAATATAACAATGTGTATAACATGTAAATTGCTATTAAAAATTATACGTTTTCATTAAATACACTTCAATTTTGTACCACATTTGTGTAATGATTATGATTAACAAACTAAAAGTATATACTCTGCGCTGTAAACGTTCGATGTTCCAAAAGATAAGTAATTTAACAAAACACAAGAGCCGTTTTAATAATAATATGATAATATTATACTCTGTATAATAGGCATATTGCGCGTCTGTCGGTTATATTGTATCTCATTGGTTATATAGTTATATTATTGTATAACCTGTTTTCAGTTCAGCAAACCAAAACTCATAACTGAATATTTTTTGTTGGTGGCCCCTAACAATGATGCTCACAACTATATAATTTAGAAATAGCAGTGAGTGCTGTGTTATGTTTATTTGAATATTTTTGTGTTTCAAATATTTTAGACATAATATAAAATATTATATAATATTAGGTATTTATAATTATGTTTTTTTTTATTATTGAGCTACGTAATTTTACGACTTAAATTATTTCCCTATAAATATAAAATTCGATTGAAATTTGAATTCGGTCGTTTGACTTTTGGTGTATGATTTATTTGTTTATTGAGGAAGGATTTTACTTTGTCTGGTATATTAAGACATATAAGACCCATACAAAAGTTTAAAATATGTTTCAAGCTATATTAGCTACTGATTATTTTTATTTTCCATTTTTATGAAAAACTAATTTAATTTTGCTTATACTTTTTCTTAATGTTTAACCCTTAAAAAATAATATCTGGCTTTAGCCGTTACTCGTTAGGTATCTTTTATAGTGGTATCATTCGACACAATAATATTATAATAGGTTTTGTCGTATCATACGTTTTGTTAAATGTAAGCATGCTAACTCAAAAGTAAAACCGCCTCAAGTTCAGATATACTGTACTTACAAAGAAATAAATACAAAAATAATGTTATTTTTATGTTTTTAAATGAAATAGATTAAGTTTGTTGTAAGCCAATTATGGCGCTTTGATTAAATGAAACTAGGGCATAGATTTTTTTTAACTTATCTTGCAGCTCAACAAGTCTTATATATAGAATAAGAATTGAATACAGAAAAGCATTTAACATTTTAAACCAGTTACAGATGAATATGATCAATAGTTAAGAAAAAAAAACTTAAGCAATTGTTGTTTGAGGTTTGTAGGATTTTATTCATGCCCTTAAATTATACTGAAAAATAATAACAATTGACAAAGCTACGAAAACCCTATCTGATTACATAATATATCAAGTCAACACATTTATTTAGTAACTGAGTTGAAATAGCAATAATAAAACAATAGAACCTTTGAGAAAACAATTTTGTTTTGAACTTGGTTTATCGTAATATATCTTACTAAAAGAGTAATTGTTAAAGATTCGTTATCAGGTATAACATTTGGGTAACGATTTTTGATATTTTAATATAGGTATAAAGCTGTGTATGAACTGTACAAAATCACTTTCGGGATTTCAGATCTTTGAAAATAATATTGTATTTTTTACTTAAGTAGGTATATAAAAATTTTTCAAAATTTGAAGATATATTATTTAAGTAATAATTTATTGTAAACTGAATTTTGTCCATAAACTAGTAATCCAAACAAATGATTGATCTAAAAAGTTTATTATTTTCACATTTAGTTGTTGTCTGTGGATGAAATTCCTTAGAAATTCCAAGTTATTATTCTTCCCGTTATATAGAATATAGATACTAGCTAATACGTAGACCAAGATGTATTAGGTTACTAAATACAAACTAATAATATACAGAAATAAAGACGATTGATTTTTAAAAATATTGAATTATTTTTTAATAGCTTAAAAATTAAAATTGTGCATATATTTTTTTATAGTAAAACTATTTGATATCAAATGGTAGGTATAAACAATAAAGGCTTACCTAAGTATGGGCATAATAATCACCTATATATGTAAATATGTATTATTCTTTCATACTGTTCTGTTCACCTATTGACCTTTGTATATTAAAATAAAATAATATAATGATTATATTGTCTATTAATCGTTTTATTAGAACATAAAGTTCATTTTTATATGATTACTATTTTAGACTTGTGGTTCACTATGAAAAAATAATTAGTTTTTCATCTCATACTGCAATAAAATATATTAATTTATTACTATTTTATATTTAATTTATATAACATGTACCCAGAATAATTTTTATACATAATATAATATATTATAGATTACAGCTAGTTTTACATATATGTATGTATATAAAGATAATTTAAATATAGGTATGTAACATATTTTATCATTGAGAAGGAGTAAGGTATAAAACACTATAATATAAGAACGTCAAGGTACTCATAATAAAACAATTTTACAGTCACATTTTACATTCTTATATTTATTAAATAAAATATTAAAATGCATCATAATGGATGAATATGTGTATGTTGGTTCAAAATGCAGTTGGGATTTACTAAATTATTCTATCAATAAAAAATATCAATGATAATTATTTTACTATAAAAAATATGTGTTGTGTACATTTTGTCATTTTAATAGACATTTGAGAAATATTAGTCGAGTTAAAGTTTTAAGTCTTCAGAAATTTAGTACACATTTTTCAGAAAACATAATTTCAATATATTTTTGTGGGGTTTAATATGACATTATTTTGATTGTAATAGTTTTGCAAATAAATTTGTGCTTAGTCGTCTGTCCATTTATCTACACTTATCTAGTCCCAATTTCGTTTGTATTAAAATTATATATATTTTATTTTTATGATATCATCTTAACTGTATATTTCTCAAAAACATTATTTTAAATTGATTTTTCTACTTTTTTTGAACTAAATCTATATAACTAATATAGATTTATTAATAAATGTGTTATAAACACATATTTTATGACACAGTTATACCAGTTATTTACGGTTATATTATGCAGTTATGCCAGTTCTAGCCTCGAACCTGAAAACGTATCTATTTATACTTAACTCCATCAACCGGAAATAATATTATAATATTTAAACCAAAAATATTTTACATTTTCTAATTTCATTATTTTCTTTATTTTATATCTTGTTTAAGCGATTTGTTATATTTCCAGTTTGTAATCGACGACAAAAATGTTATTTTCACGCTTTTTTGAAGACAAGAGTCAGTGTAAAGAGATATCGTTAAATAAGTTGAGAAATGACAGCGGTATACATTAAATATATAAGTACATGTTTAGATTTTAAGTGTTTCACTTCAAAGTTTTAATGATGGGTAGGCACCCACTATATTTTTAGTTAAAAATTTTAGTTATAGAAAAATGAGTGTTCAAATAAGAACATTAATAATTATTTACTTTATTTATCTCCGATACCGTTTAAATTTAGTAGGTACATATATTTATTCATTGGAATAACCTATATTTATGAATTGATAATTAATTAGGGATCTACCTATATTAGTCACTATTATTGAATTCTGGTATATTGTGAATAAGATATTAAAGAAACTATATCTATAAATATTTATATTTTATTTTTAAATACACCTTTACCTAATTCAACTGTTAATTGCAGAGTGTTATTTGTAGTCATTGTTTTAGGTTTTTTAAAAACATACGATTATTTGTTTGCCCAATTGCCTATATTCTCTATATTATCTGTACTCCTAACTACACATTTTCATGCCTATAATATTATTGAACAATGTCATCGGACTCTGGAGGGATTGTAATAAGCACACGCGCTTGTTTGTCTTAAGCCATTTGCACGCTGCAGTATATACATAAGTATCTATGTATATATAGAACAGAGGCTATATACACTGCAGCATGCAGCTGAATATATATAATACGATGAGGGTCGGAGCGGTGGGAAGGGTGGACGGGGGTGGGTGGGTTAAATGTGCGGCATAAAAATACCGAGACGCCTATCAAAGGTTCAAAGAGTGTGCCGTTTAAAATTTATGGCGATATTCATTTGGCGAACGCAAGAGGAATATTATACGTTTTTATATATATATGATTTCACTTGAAATAAAACAAAACGAAAAAAAAACCGCAATTTTTTCCCTCCGCCTACGTTTATCGTTGTTGTTATTATAATCATTATATACATTGTATTGTCGTCGTTATTATATTACGAGTTCGTATCTATTATATTTATAAATTATTATTATTTTTTGTTTCTTTTTTTTCATTTTTATATCGTATATATTCGTTCTCGTATAAAAATATAATGTGTTATTATATACTTCTGCACGAAGAATTCAATTAACATGGAAAAGTCCGGCGCTCACGATTTCATGTATATATGGGTAGGTACCTACCGTGTACGTGTGTACTTAGACAACACACACACACACACACACACACACACATATATATATAAATATGTCAATGTGTGTATAATATTATATATACAATAATAATATCGTGTGCATAATATACCTTGGCCGGAGTCACGTGACGGCCGGTAGGCGTGACCGGTCGGGCTCTGCGATTGGCCGGCGCGCTCGGAATACATTATATCGTTATTACATATTATTATTATTATTGTACGAAAAGACTTACGGCATGAGATAATAATTATTTATACATGTGCCGCCGCCTCTGCAGTCGTCTACGACGGGTAGGGGAAAAAAGTTGCTCGTCTGTGAATTTTTTTCATTTTTTTTTCGTGCCCCTTTGTCCGCAAGTATATGATATAGCCCATATATATACGGTGTACCTACCTTATATATTATTATTATTATTATTATTATATATAGTTATGCCCATTGTGTGAGTGTGTTTTTTAACAGCGGCCGATCGCGTATATTGAATATTATATTATATGTAAAGATATACTATAAGACAGAGTGTGTGTGTGTGTGTGTGTGTGTGTGTGTGTGTGTGTGTGTGTGTGTGTGTGTGTGTGTGTGCGTGCGCATGTATTCAGTAGGACTTGCAGACGGTCATGGGTATGCACGAGTATCTCTCTCTTTCTAACTCTCTTAGTATACAGAATATAATATTGCAAACCTATCCAGATTTTATACGACGGACGATGAGGATAAATTGTTATTTTGGATCTCAAAGGCAGATACAATGTAACGATGTAATGTACGAGTCCTGCGTACATATTATAGTATTTGCTCGAGCCAATTATACACGTGTGTATAAACAATAAATGTATCTAGTAAACACGTATATACCAACCTACGCATAGTAAATAATATATGATATAATTATAATATCATATTCTGTGTGCCACAACAACCACCCGATGCACCTTAAATGTATATGTACCGAGGATTGGTTTTTATCATGTAATATGTTTAAAAAAAACATTTAGTATAAAACATGAGAATATATTTTAATCGTAACGTTTTTTGTGAAAATTGTGTATTCAAAAAATATCATCAACGTTCCTATTTACAACATTCGTATCGTTCTAGCAGTCTGATAAAAATCAATTTGTATAGGGGAATTCATAACAGAAGAACTGCCCTTCGACCTTCACACTCGATGATATTAGTCAAGACAAATAGTTAAAAACGGTTTTGACACAATTAAACACATTATGATGTTACGCGCGTAGTACATTGATATGGTTTTCTCGTGATGCCACTGCATCAGAAAGTGTTTACAGGGAGTTTGTACTTGGAGGTATATTATAAAATATTAAGACAACCTTAAGAATTGCATCTAAAATAGAACGAACAATACGGATGCAACGAAAAAAAGCGACAGTGGGTGAACTGTGATTTCCTTTTATCCGTATTGACGGCAGTCGAGGTAACCGTGGTACAATAGTATAGTGTGCCATATTATATGGACATAATCGCATAGACATATACGCATCGAATGTGGTATAAATTCGGCAACTGCGATCCACGTCATTGACCTATAATATGCAATGGAGTATCTAGGATTTTGCTGCCCTGGATACCCGTTTTTTTAATGCCTTCTTCCCTCCGCCAGTTTTTTTATAGTGTCAATTTTTCTAGCCCATAAAAAAAATAACCCTAAAAATATGCTGCTTGGGTCTATAGCCCCATTCAATACGCCACTGTAGTTAATATGTTATGGTTATTTTATAGGTATTCTCGCGAACAGTAACCGCGGTACTTTCCTTCGTAGTCTGTTGGAAAAACAAAATTTTAGTGTTAGGAAAACGAGGTCGTCGCTAGAATTTATCTAGTCGTCCTCCGTTCAATTTTCGATTGAAACGTTTTCGTGTCATCGTCATCGAGTACGTCATCGAGGTGTGTATAGTGCAACGAAATTTTAACGAGTCTTATACCTTATTTTAATTATCTGTCTGTTTTCGCGTCACCCATTTCCAGATGACTATATAAATACGAGTAGATAGATTCTATTGTAGGTCGTTTTTAAAAGACACTTACACTCTTCTAGACTGGCTATTTGTCTTTTATCTATTTCCCAATGTTGACTTATATTATGGGTTGAGTTACACGTCCATCGTTGCTCTAAAAGTTGCATATTAATATGTTTTTTGTTCAAAAAGCTTAACTTAATTATAAAGTATTGTAATTATTTTATAAAGTAGAACAATAGTGTTCAAGTTCTTTATAACAAGATTTTACATCTTTACACATATACTCTAGCCACTCCACATTTTTGCACCCTAGTGTTATTTTTTTGGCTATCTCCTATTCCTTTAAAATGTAAATTTTTATGTATGTTTCATGATTGAATATCTGATCTGTCGCGAACCGTCACCATAAAAAACAATATAATATTTTCAGTTAGTTTCGAGTTCTTTCGTGCAACCGTGGTATCGCGGTTACCGTTTTCGTGGCACATCGACCTTTGTGAACTCGACAGTGCAATATTATAACAGACATCGAACCAACTTATCCAAACCTCAACCTTATCCTTAACCTCAACGACTATGAATTATATTAGAATATTATGGATGAAAACTGAAAATGATAAAAATGCATAATTATCAACCAATATAATATTACGATATAATTAATACACCTATTTGATATTAAACTTAAAGACATATTAGAACGGTTATAGACTTATAGATATGGAATAATTATGGTGTATTGACATTTCCCATGTACATTTGTTTCAAATACCTTTGCTATAAATGGTATTATTACTATCATCAAATTGTATTTGAAGAAGTAACTCCTAAATAATTATGCACAGTGTTGACGTTATAATCCATATGTACCTACCAACTCATATTATAGAATTATGGCATATAAATAAGTGGATGTTATACACAGCTAATGTTATAAGTACTAAATATTATTATGTAGTAATGTTCGTTGATATTTTTTTCATATTATTATACCTATAATATTTTTATTTAAAAATGATTTGACTTTCATATTACTATAGAACAAAATATTAATTTTGAACAATGACCATAATATTAGTCAAAATAATTATTTTTGTAATTGATGTCATTTTAAATGATTGATGTCATAGCTAGAGGTTGTTCAGTTTGTTTTTAACTATTACTTCTCGTAATTTGAGAAACTTCTTGTTTATAGATCAAATTCATTTTTTTTCAAATGATAATCTATTCTTGTTGTGATTAATTCTAGTTCAGTACCTATATACTTTTAGTAATGTATTCCATTCACTGATATACTTATCATAAAAAAGAATTTAAACTAAACGATGTTTAAACCTTTGTCACTAGGTAATAATAACTAATAAAAAATTTGGTATAATATTTTTTAGTTAATTTTTAATGATAGAATCCGATAGTCATAGAGATAACAACACATAAATAAGTGACTTAACATGAAGTTATGATCGTTGTATGCTACATACTGTATTTATGTAAATTAACTATAGTAATTTATTATTATTGTTTAAATAAATATTATTTTTAAAAAGATCATATTTTGATGCACATAATTATTGCTATGAACTTATAGTGTTTCAATAATATCAATGTGATTTAAATTCCTAAAATTTAAAACAAGATCCTTAAAATAAATTTTAAAAGAAAAAAATATGTATTTATTTATACTTTATATTATTCCATTCTTAAGAAATAAAATATTGGATATGATAAGTATTAACTCAGAATAACAATATACATGTTTTTATACTTAGGTAAATAACTCTAGCGATCAGGTATTTAAAAATATAAATCTATATTAACTATAAAATTAGTTTAAAGGAAAATATGTATTATTGTGTTATCTCTTACCTAACTCTTTAACCTTTAAGCTATCTCATTGGAATAATATATATTTTACATTTTATGAACACATTTTTTTATCGCGCACTATTTTTATGCGATTCCAATATCATTTGGTTATGATTGTTTTCGATTGATCGAATCAGTAACCTACGTATAAGAAATAAAACCCGTCAAAAACTATATATATTTGCAACGACCGCCTTGAAGTTGTTAAGAATTTTTTTGGAAACGGACACATTCGATCTCTTTGAGTGCTGAATGTGACCATGAATAACACATGATGTAAAAAAAAAAAACGGAATAAAATATTGCCGTTGGTTTTTATTTAGCAATGCACACGAAAACGTATGCTATCTCATTACTTCGAATTCGACAAGGACATAAAAAAAAATAAAAAAATCTTCAACGCGTCGGAATAAAAAAAACGTACACTTCAGCCAATCGTATAAGTGTGCAATACATATATTAATATATATAGCAGATACTATTATAGATGTACAATGTAAAGGCTGGACATAAAAAGTTTCAATCGATAGTCCTGCAAATTTAAAAACAATATTCTAATACAATATAATATATTATATTACTGTAACTATATATTCTATACGCAGAATCGATACGATCAGATTATAATTGATCGATTTGGCACAGAACACATTTTAACCAGTATTATATTATATTTTTATTTTGCCAATACAACAAGTTCTTTTTTCCAATATTCAGATTATACATTTAATATGATACATCGTTTAAAACATTTTAAGTTAGAAATATGTATGATAAACATTTTTTTTATTTACCGAACAACAAAATGTATTACACTTTCTAAACACACACGAAAAAAATAATAACTAATAACTAATAAAATTATGTATATATATATATCTGTCATCTGGGGTAATAATCAACACCGTGAATATTTGATACGTACCTAATATTATTTCCAATGGTCAATAATAATAATGTACTGTACGTACAAACTCGTATATAATACAGAATGTTTTATTTTATCCTGAACTGCAAACAATACCCCTATACGTATATGTTGTGGAATAATATTTTATATTTTTTTATTAGATACGTTGTACATGAATTCTTTATAGTTCGAATATATTTTTATTTTTTAAAGTTGGACAACAAAACTAAACAAACCGTATGTAATAACCATCTATCGTAAGATTTTGATTTGTTCAAAACAAAAACAACTTCCTGCATGTGTAGGCATAATGTATCTAAATATTATGGAATAATCATAATATTGTTTTATATGTAACTGTACTGTTTTTATTTAAGTAAATATGTTTAAATCCTATAAAATATATGTTATTAACTTATTATGCGATTTAGTGTTCACTTTTTATCTATCATAAACTCATAACTAATAATCATGGATAAAAGATTTAATAAGAAATTACTCGGTTATAAAGATGACTATGACTATAGGCTATATCGGGATAAATTCTGATTAGGATTTACTACATTCTTGCAATATCAATAAAACGTATAATTATATGTTGTATTTTTTTATACTTTATGTGTAGTTATTTAAGAAAAATGTTGTCGTAAATCGTTAGAACGTTTAAATTATACAATACAACGTGTGTTCTAGTTTAACCACTGATAGCAGCAGACAGTTACAGATTTCATGAATTATTTAAGATAGTTTTTTTTTAGGAAAACATAATTCTTAATTTCACGCTGTTGTCACTGTTTAATTATTATTATTCTATTATTTTACCTTTATAGAGTACAATTCTAAAATTAAAAAAATGTAAATGATTTACAAGTAAAATTATTTTAAGAATACAACGTTAGCAGGTTGGAGTGAAAATGTAATACTATTATTATTCAGTAATCTTTCAAACGAAAATAATGCGTGTTCTAATTTATCTCTGTAAGTAAAATAATGAATTAAATATTTTGTTTAAAAAACAAGCACTACAGTACTATTATATATTAATATTTAATTGTATAATTACATTAGGTTCAGTTGATGTAGAAATAAATAGGCATACCAACTAATTGTTTATTTTACAAAATAATAATATAATGAATGCTCGAAAGTATAAAAAATATTGTTTTCGTATGTTATGCCATCTTAAAAGAAGTTTTATTCTGTGTAACTTTCGAACACTATTGCTATGCATAATATCAATGATATACCATACATGATGTATTAGAAAGTCGACGACACTGTCTTGTTCGTTGAAAAGAATCCATTAAAATAATTCTGTAATAATCGACTCGTGCAGGATAAAGTTCTGGAATTGTGTGTGTTTGTTACTATTATATAAGGGAGAGATATTGTGTGGAACATCAAAGGACCATTATCAATATTCAATCGAAATTCTTGGGTAGACACTATATTCACTTCACTTGTCCACAACGTCCGAATGGAATATACGCAACATTACAGTTGCAGATGATAATATTCTGTTTGATGTTTTTGTAATGTTTTTAGACCATAATCGAATTCGTCAGCCCCACAATAATTATTGTGTTTGTGTTTTAATTTTTTCAGTTACTAATTGTTACTAATCATTGTGTGCTGTTCAATAAAACAATTGGTGAGTCCTAACCCCTGGGCGTGTACGGATCAATAATAAATTGGTGATTAAGCCCGAGTATATACTATATAGGTTGATTCTCACATAATTTAATTGATATTACTTCAAAGAATTGTATACATCACTTATATTTGAGATTTGTCTCTTCCTGGGAGACATTTCGACAATTATTTAGGATAATATTATGTAGGTTTATTGTATAGGTACATCATATAGTTTTCTGTGTAAAGAATTGTCTATACCTACTGAAAAATATATGAACCTAGGGCAGCAAAATTCTAAATACGCCACTGGTCTTGAGTAGAGAGTTCGAGATGCATTCATAGGTATCTTGCTGAATTGTGTTGTGGGACCATCGTTTGATTCAGCACCACTGAGGGGATGAGTTCGATTAAACATTTTAGGTACTTATATTGGAAAAACAAATACATTTAATCAAAATTTGACGATTTATTTTATATTGGGACTATATGAGTCAATATGAATCTAATGTAATAAAAAATAAATGTATATATATTAGATACATGGTTCATATTATGAATTCGATCAATAGAAATAGTTAAATAAAGTACACTTATATTAAATTATTTGTTTGTACAAATACCTACGTCATAATGATATATAAAACAGAATCGTATTAAATTTGTTGAATGTGTTTTATAATAGTAAAAAAAGAACATCGAAATAAATGTTTCAATTTTTGAAAAGCTTTTATAATATTGGGTCGAAAAATATTATCAATTTATATTTTGTATAGTCGTTATACGTCAATGTCATTTATTTTATGTTAGTCTTTTACTGTATTTGTATTATAAAACGTTTTTAAATAAATAATTTTTAAATTTTAAATGTTTAAAGTTTCACATACAAATTAGATGCATTTTTTAGGAGCATAAAATTCTGAAATGTTCTTAATTATTTTATGAAACAAACTACATACAATTGTATATTCATTACCATTTCTGCAGAATTAAAAACTGTTCAATTTGTATTACACTATTCTAATATTTTTTATTTTTACCTAACCTATACTCATAAATCTGACGTTATAAATCTAATTTTTTACTAACTATATGATATTATAAATGTAATTTTCATACCAATGTATATGTACAATTAATATATATATATATACAATTACTTTGACATGTGTCTACTATGTATATAATTAGAATTATGTTTGAGGTTTGTTATACATTTAACATTTAAAACTGATAAGTTATCACTTGGGTATGATGGGAGGCTATAATGGATTTTTTATTTGTTATAATTTATTTAGCTTTTTTGTTTCAAATTGAATCTATTTATTTAACCATAAAGTTAAAACCCTTATATTTTGTAGCGCAAAGGTAAAAATATCTATATTTTATATTAAAAAACCTAATTTACACCTATTTAATGTTTTCTGGACATTTTTGTTACGCTTACGACCTCCGAAATTCTGAAATATAGGCTAACAGTTTTGAAATTATCACAAAACATACCAATTTCATATAAGCATCAGACTTGAGTTAGAAAAATAGTATGAACGGGACTTAGTAGTTAGTACAATCTACAATATAGGAGCATTACAAAAAATAATTTTAATCAATATCATGTTATATTATCAATATTATGTCTATTGGATTTGAATGAATGAATTGGTTTATCGATTATGTTTCAGTTTCTCTAAGTAATATAATATAATTATTTATTGGTTAGAAGTACTCCAAATGCTTGTAATAATATTTAATAACGATAATATATTATACATATAAAATAATAAATAAAGTTATTAAATTGCAGTTTCTGTTAAAGTATATAGGTACTATAATAGTGTGCTTACCATGTAATAATACAAAATATAGAAAGAAATAATATGATATAAATATTTTTATTGACCGCCTGTAGAAATACGAATAGTTCAATTTTTTTAGATCAGTAACGCTGTGAATATAAATATAATACATATCCTAAAATAATATAATTTCGAAGTAGGTACGCTTAGCAGTTATAATGGCTCAGCATGACGCTTAAAACGGGCTTTTGTTAGATCCAGTGTTGGACATCAGTAAGATAGAAATTTAGAAATTACCAACGTCACTCCTAGCATTGTTCCAATTTTTACTTGTGGGTGTCATAGAATAGGATAAAAGTACCTGGCGGCTGGTACTTACTATATTATGTCATATTGTTTTATTATTTTATGAATGTCAAAAAAGCATTTTTTAAATATATTGCTATAATAACAACGAACATACTGTATCAAAGGCGTATTAGAATATTATGAGAATATAATATAAGGCGTATATAAGAATATTACCTAATTGTTGGGGAGGGGGGAGTATAGGGTACGGTAAAGTTTTTTAACATCACACCCAATGTTTCAGTACAGATACCCGCTATTATACAAAATCATTTAATCATAAGACATTTTTATAGAACAACGTATTAAATATGCCTACAACAAAAATACATCTAAAATATTTATTATAAAACTAAAAAAAAAATATAAATATTTTATAAAAACAATGTTGTCATATGATGTTTCCGGTGTATGCAGAGGTTGAGGAGTGGCTAAACACAGTCTATTCTATCTTATAAATATATGTCTCTGCCTCGAGGTATATTCACAATACGCAGTACAATTTTAGGATTCGCATCGAAAGCCTGTGAACAACACACATCATCAACAATATAATGACGTAAGTACCTATTTATATACCAGTAAGGTAAGAGGTATACTCATGAGATTACCACGTTAAATCTATCAAAAATTAAAACAACAGTGATGGTAAAAGTAGCCGAATAGCAGTATAGTTGTCTGCTCGTTTCGATATAAAATGTATGCCAGATTTTCAAGGACCTTAATATTATTGCATAGATACCGAGAGCCTACCTATTTAATCGTAGGTACGCCTAAAATATGTTGTAAAATAAGTGATGCTGTCTAGTTGGTCTAGATGGAGGACAAGTCTAACTCGTGTAACGATAGTCTATTGTTAACGACTAACGTTACATTATTATGACTTATCGAGAGGTAAAAATAAACGGGAAATATTTTATACGGCTCCGAACTGGGCCGATACTAACAGCTATGGTTATATAACAATAATATTATTGTATATTACACTATATAATCATTTACGATTAATTTGGTCGGCGCCTGTATTGTAAGCCCACCGAAGTATATCATCACAATCAATTCCGATCCACACCTATACCCTACATTTAGTATTGTACTTATATACGCTTACTTACGAATATGATCAGACGTCAGTGATACAATTTCGTTAACTGCGCTGCAGTAGAACCATTACCGTTTAATAATAATATAACATAATTGTATGTACTTATGTGATACCCGCGTTTGTCTATTTAACATCCAAGTTCTTAATAATAATAATCATAATAATATCAAATATCAATAAAACGAATTATTGTCGTTTACAAATCTACACGCACACACACACTAGCGTGCACACACCCACCCACAAACCCATCCACCCACGACCCTGCGTGTGATGAACAGCAGGCGCTGCTGTGGAGCTCTCGATGATGATGGTGGTGCCGGCGGTGCAGGTCGCGATGATAGGATTAACGAACCGAAATATTATCGACAATTTACACTGTCCCAAGGCTGCCGCGGTGTAATAAATTAATTTAAAATAACAACACACACACACACACACACACACACACACACATATCGACAGATCACGACTGCTGCTGCGGTGTCTACACGGCTCGGTAATTCGTTAGTTTACGACCGGCCCCGTAATTGGCCGGTGTTCTCGGCCAGCAATTATATTATATAATATAATATAACATTATTATCCATTAATTATTATAATATATTGTTTAAAGGACGAGGCTGGCTGTTGTAAGAGGCGACAGTCGTCATAATATTGTATCGCCTCTGCAGCGGTTCCGCAATTGTAGTGTAAATTTGAGCGTCGAAAATGACAACTGCCTACGATAAAAATGTGCTTTTCGTTCGCACATTTTGCACTAGGGAGCGAAATTTCAGAGGCGTAGCATATACACTCCCCAGTTACAATTATTTAATGATATGCTGCAGAGCACTTCTTAAGATATCTTAAGACGGAGAGGTTTAAGTTGTATCACCACTTTAAATTTAATAACATAGGTAATAGGTGGTTATCGCGGACATTACGTTCGTCGATAACTAACCAATTTTTTTTCTCAATACAAATGAAACTCGACCTATTTACGAAAGTAAAATTTGTTTAAAAAAAAAAAAATAGGATTACTATATGTAACATTATTATTGAAATGGTATAGTATAATGCAATTTACAGTACTGCCGCTGCAGGCAATCGTCTCTTTCAACGATTCGACCAAAGAAACATGCTTGTAAAAAACAACCAGAAAAATTGTCCAAAAAACACAAATCCAAAAATCAAAACGTCACAGCTGCTATCGCGTGTGAGACGCGTAAATTATTTTGAAAACTATCATAAAAATTATGAAAAATATGTATTTTTTGGCTTGCTATAGTTATTTCGTTATAATAGATTGTGAGCGAAACGATTAGTGTATTTTAATGTGTTATTATTTTGTTTTATGCTCCACTTGAAGTACATCGGAAATCGAGTCTACATCTCTAGTACTTTAAGGGGGGGGGGGGGGGGGGTGAAATCGTTTTTCGATGATATTCCATACCTATACCGTCGTGCCGACAGCCACAGGAAAACATTGAATAAATGCGAACCAAGTGCGGTTTTCACTGTGCTAGGTACCTACGATTTGCTCGAACGCGACTATTTTACATTTAAAAATTTAACAACACACCACTTGCTATGTGTGACTATCATTCGCCGAAATTAATGAAGCGAGACCAGAGAACTGCGATCACATTGCATCCCCCCCCCCGGGTTTCTGGATCCTGTACTGTTTTGTATGGATTATTATGAACAACTCTGGCGCGGGGAATGATTCGTCTGTATATATTTTCCGATGACGTTTTTTACATTTCATCTTTTTATCATATTACGATCTGTATTGGTAAATGCTTTTATACTGGTGGACGATGTGCTTGGAAAAATCTATATTTATGTGTAGCGAGAATTTAAAGACAACGGAAGCGTCGGAAGCCTAATATAATAATATATATTTACCCTATGTGAGTGTGTGTCGTGTGTATGTGTGTATTTATTATAGGTCTGCCGTAAATCATCAACAATGACGTGTGTGTGTACAATGTACATCGTGTTAACACTAATTGCGGGTCAGGGCCGTTTGCCGCCTAAAGTTGTTTTATTTTATTTTTTCGTTTTCGTTTATTTTATTCTTTTTAGGTAGGCGTGTAAAGGAGTGGATTATATTAAAATTTAATAATTACAAACGAAATTCAAATATTATATAGGTACTGCAATCCCGTGTTATGTATATTATGTATACTCTGAAATGTTCATAATGTGTATATTGTCAATTCTAAGCATTTTGAAACTAGATTTTTTTTGTCCTTTGGGGGGGGGGGGAATTATCCCAACCACCCCTCTTATTAGTACACCACTGTCTATACTTTATTTTCAAAACTCCTCTAGACGATGTCTTCATAATGATCATTAATAACTGCATGATTCTTTATCCGTCGTAAGTGCAGTACCTAACAGAAGTATTAAAGATTCAGAAATCGTCTCCAGTACCTACCGCTACTCAAATTTCTTGTTGCAAACAAAACCAATCGCCTTTTTGCAGATGGTTACGAGGCCGAAAACGGAAATGGTGCACACGGATCTCCCAAAATAAATAATAAAAAATACGCCACTCACAAGAAGACCGGTGTACAAATTGGAAAAAAATGCGTACCTTTCAAATAATCAAAATTTTTGCACAAATTGCATACGCATATGATATGTACCTATTTGTCAGACCGCAGCAGCATAAGATAGCATACATATTATATAGGTACACATCTATTAGAGCTCGTTTATCGTTGTACGTTGAGTATGATTTCTTAAAAAAAATAATGACGAATTCGATTCATACAGCTGTAACGATATAATATATAATAAAAAATATTATAAAATATTATGGGTAATATTTTGTGATATGTCTTGCAATCTAGGTGAAACATTACGCTTTTTGTCGCTATTTAATTACTATGCGTTTGCCTATCTATGGTCAGATGCAAGAATCAGCTGCAAATTGCAATTAGGAGTCAAACGCAATACATATACATATTTCGCTGTTGCTCGTACCTATAATAATTATTATTATAGCCGCGCCGCAGGAACTTATAATAGCTGCGCTAATACTCGGTAAGCGGTAATGATGCATTTTTCAAACGTTTGTTTGGAATTTTATTTTTTTAAATTACATACGTGCACCGCGCAGTGCACACCTATACCATCCTCGACGTGCGCGTTCGAAAGGACGGGTGTATAATATATTATATAGTGGGCACGTAATACGTATAATATCTGGTGTTCTTTACCATTGTAGTATGAGTTTATTAAGGAAATTACTGGGCGTCGGCGAGTGTTTAATAAAGAAAATGAGACGGTAGGTTAAGATTACAACAGGTGCGCGTTTTTCAAGACGGAATTTCAACGGACGCCGTTGAATTATGTACAGCAGTGTTCTTAAATATTATTTGAATAAATTATTTAATTGTATTATAACATCATTAGGTACTGCGCATTAGTTCTCGAATGCATCGCGTATTGCAAAATATAATATACACGAAAATTATTAAGAACAGCTGCGACGAACTGAGAGGATAATGAACTTTGATGTTTGAATGAAAATGTTTGAGGCTCGCCTATTTAAAAATATTATATTACAAATATAGGAATTTCCCGACTATAAGAATTTATACTCTAAAATCAACATATTATGGTAAAGCAATTATAATAAAAAAAAAAACTCTATAATTATATATCACGAAATCAGTTGATACAACCAATAATACTAACATTATAGAATACGAGTTCTGTAAATGTAATACATATATCCTAGAACAATCATAATTTAATCTGTACCATGACAGCTTTCTGAAAACTGGATTGATATTATATTATGAAAAATTTCCGACAACTTTAAAATACTGCTATCATTTAATGTTTTTCAATTATTAATAAAGATATAGTTATTGGCATATAAAGTAAAAAGTAACAATATCATGTAAATAATTTCAAAACTGCTAAAAATACATAATTTTATCACATTATTTGACTATATGGTTGGGTTAGTTAAGCTGTTTTACGGTTAGTTTATTTTAAATATTGAATAATAATAATAATAAAAATTAATATTATATTGTACAGTGGGTACGTAATACGAATAATATCTGGTGTTTTTTACCATTATAGTACCTACGAGGTTATTAAGGAAATTACTGGGTGTCGGCAAGCGTTCAATAAAGAAAATGAAACAGTAGGTGAAGAGTGAAGACTACAACAGGTGCGTGTTTTTCAAAACAGAATTTCAACGGACGCCGACGAATTCTGTACAGCGTTCTTAAATATTATTTGAATAAATTATTTAATTATATTAAAACACCATTACAGACCATTAATTCTCGAATGCATCGCATATTGCAAAATAAAATATACACTAAAATTGTAAGAAACAGCTGCGATGAATGAGAGGATAATGAACTTCAATGTTTGAATGGAAATGTGGTCAATATAATACGTCTAGTGTTAGAAAAATAATGATAATAGTTGTAACTTGTAAGCGTATTACACGTTATATCTAAATCAATGTGTTATTATTGTCTATTGCAGCATGGACCTAAATTAATTATGAATAGGTAACAATAATCGTATATTTTAAGTTAAAAATCATTGTATAGTATTATGCAGTATGCAGTTTTATATGTATTTTGCAGTATTCGATACAAATATAATATAAATGCTCAAAAGTTCAGAATAAACTTTAAAAAGGTACACTCATAGTTTTTAGTCAAGGCTTACACAAATTTCAGACTTCCCGCGTCATACCCATAAATTATAATATTATAATGAATAATAATTATTATGATACATGTATAATCTATATTATTATTTTCCCGACATTTCTCATCTCCAACCGAGAATAACCATTAATGAATAATAGTATATATTTAAAAATGCGTTTAATTGCGTGGAAACGCGATCACTTCCCGTGCTATTATTTTATGGCTGTGTGAAAAATAAATTCTAAACTAATTCATCAACAGGCTTAACTCATCATTATAATATGATTACCTACGTAATAATATTTTTTTACGTTAAATATTCAGTAAAGCACGTTTTTTTAATTAACGAAAATATTCATCATCTAGGTATAATACCCGAACGCTACATATAATATATATAATGCGTATAGGCAAGCCGCGCGAGTGGGTAATTACCTATATTTGCCTGTAAAATAATTGTACATCTCAGACCAAGTTCCGTGTCCTAGATACTTTGCTTAATACGTTTTACTGATTTTCAAAACAATAGAATATTATTGTTATATACCTATTCTTTTTATTTTCTACATTCATCACATCATGCACGACAATGGAAAGTTGTAATATTGATTATTTACTCAGTTCTCTCATTGTGGGTCATATAATATGTATATAAATATAATAATGTAATATTGTCATATCGATCAATTTAGAAATTCTCGTAGGATAATAATATTATTATTACGTTATGCAGCGCAGAACATGACTACTTGAAATCGGAACGAGTCTGTTTATTACACCGATTTCATATTGAATATTAGCGTATATACCGCGGTGACTATATCGTATGGTAGGGAGTACATGTACGCAGTAGCTAGGTACCTAATCAAATATGGTGATTAATAATAAACGAGTGAATAATAAATGCCAGAATATGGGTATAATATTATATATAGGTATGCGAAACGGAGGTACGATGTATAGTATGTTACTTATACACGCAAGTGTACAATTAATTATGCATTATGTCTACCTCGATACGTGCAGGTTTGAAAACATTTCATATTATGTGTCATGATCATATTTTGTACCTGTACGGTACTGCAGGTGATGCGAATCGAACAACGCACTAGAAATTCAATAAAAATGACACGAAACGCTTTATTGATATTGTTTTTAACAAAATATTTGGTATTGTTCATTATTCAAACGTTAATCATATTTTATACGATACATACGAGTACCCGGCTATACGAAATAATTTTAAGACTCAGTACACATTAATATCTGTAACAATGATTATAATTATTTTATATTATATTAAACCGATGATGCTAACTGAGCAATACAAAAGCGAGCCTAAGCGGTACAGAAAAACGAATTATACTATACAACATAATAATCTGAGTATCTGACACTAGGAAAATATATTTCTGGCAGTTAAAATAAGGTAAAATACCCACAGAGACGTATATCGAAGAGTTGTCGCTGTTTCTCCTTATAAGCTTTGAGGATTTGTTGACTTCGCTTAAATCGTGATCATGTGCAACATCTTAATTTTGTTTAAGAGGACGTTACCCAATCATTTGTCGTCTCCGCCTTACAAACGTAGCAAATGCTCGTTCACTAGTTTCTGTGCTGTTAGTTTTGATATTAGAGTGAACTGTCAAACCTTAAGGAGGAACATTGTCCTTGCGTGGGTGTTTTATTAAATATTTTAATTTTCAAGCGAGTTATGAGCACATATTTTGTAATACCCATATCTTGATTGAAAATTAAAATATCGAAAAAACGCTTTAGCACAGATAATGTTCGTACCTATGAGAGGTTGATTATAGGTAATTTGCACACATTAATTCAAACTTTAATTTCAATTGAAACAATAGTGAACTAAAATTTGCTAAGTCACACGTTTGTAAGACACACGAATGCATGGCGGTAGTGTCGCCTCAAGTTTATGATATTGTAACTATTTTTTTCAGTTGATTGCCTGTATGAAGTACCTAGAACACGAAAGCAATACGAGTACATGGGTTACTATAACAATAGTCCTCTTAAAGGTTGACTTTTAGGTCTTGTAAAATCATTGTGGGTTTATAACTTTTAATATATTGTGCTGAATAAAATTATTTACTTGATGTACCTACGCTGGGATTATTATATTTCATTTTGTATTATTAATATTATGCTAACTTACATTGTCGATACTTTGTGAGTTTTCTACTTGTAATACTGTGCTTTGCTAATATTGAGTTAATCGTTCGTTACCATATTTTGTTGTTCTCATTTTTTAACACCAAGTATTAGTGATTTAATGGATTTAAATTGATGTAATTTTATATAACTAGCGACAAATTACAACCTTGTTAATTGTTACAAGAAAAATAAATTACCTTCAGCCGGATAATTAACACTTTGTAAAACCAAATTTTTCTTATTGTTCATTTTTATAACAATTAATATATTATATTAATTATTAATACGATTTCACTGTGAGAGTGCTTCAAAAATATACAGTACAACTGCGGAGTGACAAGCTAAATATGACTGTACTATCATATTTACAGTCGGTTTAAATACTTAAAATAAGGCGGTACTCATTTGGAAAATAAGAATTTGGGACCACCATATGACGATGATCTTAAATTGTATTAAAAATCTAATGAGTATCTGAAAATTTTGTCTTATTAATAAATATAATATCTAAGACCAGAATTTACATAAATTCATTATTTAAGAAAAACAATTAGGGCGAGCATGATGCTTATCAGTTTATCACCCTATAGTAATTGTTTATCATTGCGCGAGAGTAAATGCTAGATTGAATGTCTCTCAAAGTCGAGCAATTTGAACTCAAAATAATATTATTTTTTTTTCCGCCGAAACAACCCAACGAAATGCTGTGTATAATAATATTGTTGTTAAATTTGATATTTCGTTAGCAATATATACCAAAGCCTCGGCAGAATAGAAAATTCGTCATTATAAGCGAGTACAACGATTTATTTATAAATCATGAAGTTGTATAACGTCATCTTCTATTGTCCACGCAAGTGCAGTCGTATCTATCTGCCCTTCAGAAGTCGATTGTGTGGCAGTCGCGTACTATTAGCTTTTTATTTATATTTATTTATATATTTATTTTTGTTTTTACGCATATGAGCTTAAGTCAACACCAGTTAATTATGTCCACAACGGAGTATTTTATACAGGTTATACAATGTGCGCGTCCATTATTATACGAATTATGAAAACGGCGGCGCCGCCGAGGGTAATAGATTTGTGCTCGATGCACATTGCACATGTATAATATATATATGTATATATATGTGTTTTATTTATGCTCCGACACTCGCACATAAAATTTATGACGTGTACCCATAGGCTCAAGGCTTTTATATTAGTCTTATTTTCCAACGCCTTTCACCACCACCACCGCCACCGACAGTGAGGTAAAATAATATGATAAATAAAGAAACACTTACAATTATTATTGTCCGTCCACTGAATCTAACTATATTGTACAAACTTGTGATATGCGTGAACCCATATTATACCATATGGGTATAAATGCATAAAATAAAGGAGATTGTCTGTGTTTAGGACGGCGCGTACACCTGGTCGCTGCACATAATGTGACAGTTGATTTTTCAAAAAAAAATCGTGATATTTAAAAATATCAATATAATAATTGACATATATTATGGACGTGTACACACACACACATACACACACACATTTAAAAAATAGGTACCTATTTACAATGGTCAACCAGTATAATATACGAGAAAATGAAAAAAAAAAAATTAATAAAACACCTGTACTGCAAGGCGACCGCAAAACGGGGTTTTTTTATTATTTAATTTTTAGTCGTTATTCCCGTCGAAAAAACCGCAGCTCGCACACACCAGTCCCCACTTAAACACACACACACACACACACATATATATTATATATATATATATATTACAAACGATATTATACATACGTATTATTATATAGGTAGGTACTTGGCTATAATAATATTATACACGCGATCGCGCGCGTCAAAAAGGGGGTGACTTTAATCAATTAGACATAAACGCGGTACACCCAGTAACATGCGTTCTGAAACCCTTTCATTATATCGCACGGGCGTCTGTGTGTGTGTGTGTGTGTGTGTGTGTGTGTGTGTGTGTGCAGTCTTTTAGAGCGATCACACGTGCATATATAATTACGTATTATTATTATTATAGCGGCGCCGCCGCCGCCGCCGACGCTCTCATGCTGGCGCGCGCGGCCCGCGCACAGGTGGAACGAGTTTTTTTTTGTTCTCTACCACTAACGTAATATACAATATAATATTAAATAATAAAATATAAATATTAAATAACACATATTATATTGTGTCTGTTAATCGTCGGGCGTGCGTGTACCCGTGGTCGGGTCACCGTCGAGAGTAAAACGATAGTGTGTATACTATGTTATGATAACTAGATCGTATCTATACCTATAATACGAGTACATGACGTATTGATTGTAGTGGGTATATAAATATTAATTATTGTTATTTCATAATAATGTGTGTATGTATTATAATCGGCAGTGGAGGTGGACGGGAGTGCGTAATGCACTAGGAATCGATTTTGTTTATTAATAATATTTAAATCAAAAGCAAAGGTTATTACTAATAATAACTTATTAGATACACAATGGCTCGTTGATATTATAACGAAATTTGACGATCTACAACAATCGATATGCTTTGTCTTCAGTTATCTCTGAAAAAGTCAATATCATTATGCTGGTTGCATTTTTTTCTCCGGGGGCTTTTTCAATGGTGGAAGTCTATGTCTTGATATTATTATTATTATTATTATTGTAAATACTACCTACAAGTATATTGAATCAACCAACAACTCGTTTATTTAAACTTAACCAGTAGGTATTTTCTTATACTTTGTGTTACTAGGTAGTAATATATTTTTATGTTTAGGATATTTTTTTGATAATATTGATTAAGTGCATGTTTAGTTACTTACTAAGGTATATCAACAATTTTAATCCTACAGACTATATAAAAATTATGAGATATCGTCTAGTAAGGTTATACAAATTAAGAATTTTTTAGTATCAAGATAATTTATTGTAGTTCAATAAGAATATATTTTAAAATATAATGTTACAGCTGGTGGACTATTTTTACAATATTGTTTAAATACAAATATTTAACAAAAAATTGAAGTACAACTGTACAATCCGAATATTATGTAACGTCATAAATCATAATTTAGGTATTGTGCATATTATGATTTATATTGAACAGTAAAACCATTAATGACCAGCATTATTTTTTTGGACTATAATGTATATAATTAAAGTAGGTAATATATGTATAATTACAGAATGGTAAAAATATTACAAATGAAGTTAGTTTGGATGGTGTTACTAAATTATGACCACAATTATTGGGATCTGCAGGGGATGTCGGATGTTTATATTACGTCGAACTTATGTGAATCAGCAATACTATTGCCAAATAAACTAAATTGGCAACTCGAAGTGCATAATATTCGGCATAACATTGGGTGAAATCGGCAAGACCTTTCGGCATGCTGATTTTTTGATTATATCGGACATTTTTCTGTCAAATTTATATTTATATTTATTTATTAACGGGCGGAGCCCTATACAACAGTTTCACATTATGAATTTACAGTTTAAATAATTAATCAAATAATTCACACATATGGATTACACAAGATAATAATATGTATAATGGTAAGTATTTAGAATAATAAAGTAGTAATAAAACCTAATTTTATCGGTCTTGATAAGTGGTGCTCTCATTGGCCAACTTCGTCATGCGGTGTAAAGGACTATTTCTCCCATAGTTTGTAGTGTACACAGGAACTATGAAAGGAACTTGGTGCCTGGTAATGCGTGAAGGAACTTTGATATTGACCGACGAAAGAAGTGAGGGAGCATCAACACGACCATCCTTACTTCATCTTCATGAAGTATAAAGCATAAATAAAGCCTTCGTAAATTTAAATTCCATAACACCGTAGTCCATAGACACAACAATCAAGTAAGATTATTCAACTCATAGATATAATTGTTGCTATGCCTTTCAATATATTATATTGTTAAGATTGACATACACGTATTTAGCACTTGAGACATCGCTTTGACACACAAACATGTTTGATGTAATTGTTCTAAATTCAAGATCCCAATTCAAATATTTTCCCAATGAATCTATTTAAATAGTGGAGATTGAAAAATAACTATTTGCATTGCAATTTGTAGGAAGCTTAATACTTTTTGTGAACTTCGATTTGTAAGCTTTAATAAATGCATATAATACAATAATATTTTCATGGGTGCCAATTTTAATTTTTAAGTTAATTTTTCATACTTTTTTATTTTTTTATTCATTTATTTACAAAATTTAAGCCGTAGGGTTATATGTATATATATATATTTAATACATAGAGAGTACAAAATATATTTATACATTGTAAAATATATAGGTATGCCTACTAATTAATATTACAAAAATCTATACAATAAACTTTAGACATAACTTCCTTCTGAATGAATATATCTACGATTATAATTATATAAAATCTTGTTATTACGAATTTAAAAATAACAATCAAACCATGCAAGTTCCTTTATTTTAACTTCTAAGTTCTATTTTACTATAGTAATATATAATAATAAAACTATAACTACTATTATATGGGGTTGTCTCATAAGTATAACGGGTATAGTTGCAGTGATATAAATGTTTTTTAGTTTATACAATGTATCTATATGCTTATAACAAAATCTGGTTAAAAAAAATTCACATGCCACGTACATTGCAGCATAAAGTAATTATTACCCACGAATTTTTAGCGATTCCGAGAGCAGCTGTTGCGGTGGTGGCGGACACGTATCCTATAATATAATATTATATACGCTCGTATATAATATTTAGGTATATTACGACGAGGGTGAAAAGCCGATTCAACAGACCGTAAACCGTTAATTGACGTGAAAAAACGCGGTTTATAGCATACTTATTATATTAGCCATATACGATAAAAAATAATAATAATAATAAAAAACCCTTGGAAATTGGTCGCTTTTTAATCCTTCCGTATAATTGACTTTAATATAATGTGGGCGTACCGGAAGCGTGAAAGGTATATTATATGCTTGCACCACGACGGCTTATACACAATGTATAATATTATATCCATCATCGTCGAAATTATTGTTATTAAACTGCACGGGGTGGTTTATCCCATCGCGATGTACGTGCGCCCTGTATGAGCACCGTTGACGATTTATCACCCTGTTTAAGTATAGCATAAACGTCAATATACCTATATAATCTATATAATATTAGTATATATATATACTGACACATTTATCAAAAATCTCTTTGTTTCATTCGATTATCCAACGAACACTCGTCGCCAATTATAAAACGATATTATATATTTTATTCTGTGTACATTTTTTGATTATGATGTATTAGTTTATATTTTTACATTAAAAACAGTAATTTTATAAAGCGCTATAAAACGCATACACATATTTGTTACAATTTTATCATTGATTATTATTACAAAAAACACAAATGATGCACCAACAATTTTAAATCAATTTTTTCATAAATAAGTTTACGTACTAAGCAATTCAATTTGTATTTGTATAAAATTTCAAAGAATAAATAAATTATGTTATTGAATAGGAAATGTAAAAAATTCTCTTAAAAACTGAACTAATGTGAGGCGTAAGGGGCTATACGAAACTAAATTAAAAAACATCTTAAAATCGTTTTCAATGAATTCCATTGTAACAAAATACTTTGTGTTTCACTTGTTGTGACGTGTATATTTTTATCTGAGATAATCTAAACAAATACGGAAATTCTGCTATAGTAATTGATGAAAAATAACTGAATATCATATTAATAATGTTTTTTTTTATAATATCTAACCTAACCTGTACTATTTTTTAGACAAACCTATACCTATACATAATGTCATCATAGTTAGTAATTTGGATATTATATTAATATAAAAAAAATACGGATATCACATACCTACCAACCTAATTATTATGTATAATATTACGGTAAATTATCGGTGAAAGAAAGGGTTTGCATAATGGCGGCCGATCGTGAGTGTTATTATTATTATTTTTTTTTTTGCATCTAATCACAAAACCTGTTGCCTCCATTGGTCCATTCCGCCGCACCAGCCTGTGCCTTCGCCGTCGTTGGTGTTCTCCCGTCGTCCGTCGTCTCTCTCATTATACAACATCACGGTCAGCCAGATGATTTTCGTCTATGCACACCGTCCGCACCCACTCCACATCGTGTTATAGGTTAGGTATGGTAATAATAAATGTACATTACATTAATAATTACATTATTTTAATGTTAGCAGACGGAAAAAATGACAAATTAGTATATATCCCGAGTAATCCATCATTTTGTGTTCACGTATAGGTATAATAACGTAATATTTTATGATAAATAATAAAATAAATAAATATATTATTGGATAATGATTAAATGTTTTTTGCTACAGATTTTCAATAAAATTGTTCTCGATCCTCCTCATCAGTTATGTGTGTATATAGTGCTGTGTATTATATTGTCATATTGTAATAATAATTATTTGAATTTATGATAATAATATGTTGCACGTTTTTATAATATATGCAAGGTTCTTAACTTTAAGAGTGTAGGAGTATAAACCGCTATGTTAAACCCTCAAAAATGTTATCCTCTAAATTATTTGTGATAAGTGATTGTACTCTAAGAATACTCAAAAACCATAAAAAAAAGATTTTACGTGAATGCGTTTACCTATGTATTATGTTTCGAGTGTAGGGTCCGAAAGAACTAGCAAAATGTATTGCGATGACGTCCTCTTTATATAAATACTAACTAACATTCGCAGTCTTAAATATTAATTTGTACTTTTACCATCTATTAGCGTCATCGTGATCATGATTTTGTAAACCAACTGCAACGGTGCAGTCTTTACGAATGTTAACTTGGCAAACAGAAAATGAATAATAATTACTTAGAGGTAGGTAAAATATGTGTTTTGTTTTTTTCTACAGAAAGACGGGAAATGTCGGCGGCACGTCTACATTGTGTCGATTATACGTAGACGGCATAACAAATCAAAGTGTTTACATAACAGGGAGAAAAAAGCTAATCGAACTGTCATTATTCTTCTTCGTGTTGTAGGTAGGTAAGTAAAATATACTTTAATATAAAAAAGGTACAAGTAAATACACACGGAGTAGAGGTGGGTATGCGCATTTCGCATATAAAACATTTTTTATATTACCCATTGGGTTTATATCAAATCCCTATGTGAAGACGTTCTTAGAAGATTTAAAATACGTTTTCAAACAATGCGATAATGTACAAATTCGTATTCCACGGTATTTGGGCTCATTAGGTAGGTGTATGCTGCAGTGCACAGGCGCAAATGTCTTATTTGTCGATAAATTATTGATACCTGATCAATAATATTAATAATACATACAATGGACGAATAATACATATATAGGTAGGTGCTACCGTTGAGATGAATTTCTTTTTGAATTACCTATTAAAAACAAACTATTCCCGATTTATTACAGTACCTATTATATATTATTATTCATTAATGGGTGTATGGCGGCGAAATGAGAACGGTACAAAGTGTCCCGTATATTTGACATTCACCAAACGTTTTCGATGTCTGAGTGTTGAAGACGTACGTGTATACGTCGTATCGCCCAAAACTATATTATGTTCGGTAGTTTTTTAGATTTTTTTATTGTGTACCGCCACCGCCGCCGCCGCCGCCGCCGCCGCCATACAACGAATCTCGCGGTAGTCGCAAAAGAATGTCATATGCGTCCATAAATAATGAAATGCCAACACTGAAATCCCAAGAACACATATTATGCATCGTTTATATACATACAATACTCCAGGTGTTCGTAGGCATAATGTCTTAGGTTCGCCAGTCGTAAGTACTAAGTAGGACCTTGCTGCACACCGTACATAATGTCATAGCATTACGATGTAATATTATGCGTAAACCGTGTACATTTTTTTATAACATATAAAAAGTGCATAAAAAGTGTTCAGTCATGCAAACTAGAGTTGTGTATAATAATATATATATTATATATAAGTTTCGACAATATACAGCACATACACATACACATACACATATGTATACATATATACTTATGTATATTATGTATATTCTCTCGGAGCGATACATAGATAGTGCATAGACTGTATATTATATTTTTTACCTAAACGCGAACACAATCAAATCACAATATATAAATCGCCGGTTTTTGGAGATCTATACGTTTTTAAACAGCCGATTTTGTCACCAATTTTCAAAGTAAATTTAAATCGATACATCTGTGTAAATAGCAATTTTGGTATATATTGTCAAATTATGTCAGTGCTTCGTGCTCATCGCACACAATAATGTATACAACTATAATATTGTACAATGGAATTGTATATTTATTTATATTGCAGTTTAGTGCTTTGAGAATGTTAAAATATTATTACCGTATTGTGTAAAAATGGAATATTAACAACAATTGTCATAGGAAAGACATTATTTTTATGTGTTATACATTATTTATTTCATTCGAAAAACACGTTGTTTAACGCATGTCTGTAAATTAACTGCAAACATAAGTATCTATAGGTATGTGTACCTGGGACATGTTCCATTCTTTTAAAAATATTTCATAGCTACACACCTACACTATACAATATACATTGTAATTCTCCAAGTCGATTATTTTGCTTAAAAATTTATATTAGTATGTAATATAATTAAATCCATTGATTTTGCAGTCAGTTATTATGTTGAGCTAATAAAAATGTCTTAAATAATGACTATAATATAAAATTAAATATCATGTAAAAGAGTAGGTATGTTTTCAAAAACACAAACACAAACATGTTGACTTATTATATACTACATATTGTATAGTTGCTACAGTAATATTATAGTTAACATCCGGAAAAATATTAATCATATCGTCGTTCATTATTTCGTTACCCTCGGATCCATCATCTGTGGATCTGCTATTTCGGCGAGCGTCTGTCCCTCTTCCCGCTACTTCTATTAAGCATTTACGTAGCGGATCCGCTGTACTTCCGATTATTATCGAAATCAGTCATCAGATTTGCCTTGGTGGCGGTCGATGTTATCGCACCAGCTTCGTTGATCGTGTACTTCCGGTTTACCGTTCATCACTATAGTAATAACACTTCAACAACGTAGACGGATTCGTTCACCGTTAAAACAATTTGTTTTGAAAGACCAATACCTATGAAAGTATAGAGATACGCACGACAAAAAGTTATAATTCGGTCGACGAGCTTAAGATTATCAACAATGGTGGTTTGTACTCAAATGCATTGTGTATCGGTACACTAATATTCACAGCAAGTATATATACGTAGATATGTTCTGTGTAGTTGATTTTGTTATTATACTAAGGTTTTCCTTTCTAAGCTACTCTAGGGTATTGGGTGCAAAGACTGTGTATACTATTAATCATCATCCTCATATGATTAAACTTCTTCATAAATCGTAAAACTATAGTGAACAATTAGGAGTTGCAGGTAGCCGCATTGTCATGGATATAATAAGCGTTTAATTTTATATTTATTATAGGATGACGACTTTATTAGGTATATTGTAGAAGATTTAAAGATCATCTGTAGCAATAAGATATATTTGTATTCGTGTATGCCCAGCAGGATTTGCTGGTTCCTCCTCCGGCCTTACATAATAGACTAGATAAGGGCTTGACTAGTTATGTTCTGCTTCCCAAATGGTTTCAGCTAGTTTGCCGAGGAACCGGTCGAGAAAGGGCTATACAGTCGATTTTAGACATATTAACTTTTCATTATTCTTCCTCTCAATTATTTACACAAAACCGTTGACTCTTTTTTAAAAAAAAAAGATAAACGATCAATAAATAACCCGTCGTTGGCAAATTTATTACTTCTACCAAATCTGGTCGAATAGCTTAAATTGAATGAAGGTAGGTACAATACCTTTTCTAGTATTTAAGCCATTATCTAAATCATCCAATTTTCATGGCCTTTATAATTTATACAAATATTAGTTACAAACTTATATTCATCGTAAAAAAACACTAAACGTAACTATAATCCAACACAACTATCTTTTAATTTTATTCGATGCAAGAGTGGAAATTCAATCATTTCAAAAAAGAGGTTGATTTGCTATAAAATGTTGAAGCTAAATGGTATATAGGTACTATATATATATATATTACGCAAGTATTATACGGTATTTTTAAATTAAATTGATATTAACAATATTTATTGTTTTAGTGTATTTACTGTTTCCCATGCATCGTCTAAAAATTGAAAATAATGAAAAAATTAGTACGATTGGCAAAAGTCCAATGGGAATGGTAAAAGTTTGTGCATAATATAAGATAATCTGTTTAATATAATTTATAAACAAATATAACGCAAATACGCGTGAGTTTCAGTTTTGTGCCAAAAGTTTCCAGCACTACTTGGACCATTGGTATTCATTTAGTAGATTTGTAGGAACATAATATTATGAGCACAAACAATATCGTGTATTTTATTGTATTCATTTTACTATTGCTATTATTACGCGACTTTGAGTGTAATATTATTATTTACTTTAATTAGATACAATATATTTTCTTAAATTTAAATTTAACCTCAGCTTCGACAAAGGTCGTAGGAGCCATCAGTTTTATAAATTATAAAATATTATTTATGATAAAAACTCGATTGTAATAAATAATAATATAGACTTTTAACTATTTGCTTGTGTTTCTGTAAAAAGTATTTTTTTCATTTCGATGCTCCTGAGGAATGTATCCCCTGCAAGTCTTCTGGCGTCTGGCAGTCGGTATCGATTATTATTTTCATAGAAGTTCTCTGACACGTTATGTTTTATTACAATATTGTATTGTTACATCCTCATTGTAATGAGTAATGACTAATGAGTGTATATTTTGATATCGCAGGCACGTAATGTTTGAATTGTCATTTTTGGGTCATCGAGACTATTGCTGCAAATCAGCCCACTCTGGATTATCGGCATGTTACACCTGTCGATTATTTTATAGTATAGTCAGTATAGATCACACCTTACATAACACAACAGCCACACATATCACACACACCTGCAGCGTACAGTGCATAATGCCGTAAATCGTAATGATCCCGGGACGTCTGTTTCATATTTAAATAATAATGTGTTGGCAGGCGCAGTTTTATTTATAATTTTTTCAAACAATTTTCTTAAAAATGTAGGATGCAATTTTTACGCATTATCTTTTCCCTTCATATTATATAAGTTGCCAATGTAAAATTGGATCCTACATCAGTATAGGGCAATGAGGCGACCTGACGACTTTACTCACATATCTCCTGCCACGAGGACCTCGAACAGACTGTTCTATTGTGTACTGTTCGCTTTACACGTCCACGTTCATGATTTCGTCCCTGCTCTCCCTATAGATATCATATAAAGACGGGACATAATTGTATCATATGTAATGTTGATTGTTGGATGACGATGTTGAATCAATCGGATGAAACTGAAATAAATCAATTATTAAAGTAATTAAATAGCTTATCGTATCAATAATATTATAATTACGATTTTCCCGCCAAAATTAGACGTTGATAGAAAGTTTGACTGGAAAGAGATATCACTATTAATATATTGGAATCATGAATATTAAGTTTTTTTTTTGTTTCGTAGACCGTAAGGTTGAGACTTGAGATTAAATGTAATTTGTATAGTCTCATCGATTTTGTTGCAAGACATTAAAATCATTATACCTAACAATCCATAAGTATACTATACGCATTTAAGCTGTCGTACTTGGATGCAATATTAAAATTGACGATTGGGCATTGCTATAATAAACTCTATGGTTCCGGAGCCTTTCGATAATATAAAAGTCCAAGAAAACTTTCCGCGGTGGGTCGTGGATGGTAATATGGACATGGGGGGAGGGGGAGTCGGCGTGTAATAAATCGATGGAAGCGATTAAAAACAAAAAGGTGGTATCGGTGTGGCTTTATACTGCACAATATATATATATATATGTGGGGGAGCGTTGGTGTAATGTATACATGTATACATGCGCGTATATGGTGAGGCGTCTAGCGAAACGCTCTGGGTGAGTCTAAATATATATACGTATGGACCCGTGGCACTGGTCTCGTGTATAGGTACGTGTGGGCGAGTGTGTGTGTGTGCTCGCGTATTATACATATGTATTCAGTAAAACGTACCTCGCACGTGTATGCGTATATTACGTGTATGATATATGTTTGTGTATATACGAGCAGTATACACTATAATATATGTATGTGTTATACATATGTATATATATGAGAAATCGATAGTGGCTCGATGTAAATGGGCGGCATAGGTGCGTATATGTATATTGTACACTAGGTATATATAAAGGAACGTCGACTACACGCTCCTCGGAGGACCGCCGCGGTATGAGGGCGGGTAAAAGGATGTAGATACTTGTACATATATATGTGTGTATGTATGGACGTGCGTGTGTGCGCTCGTGTAGGAGAAAGGGTTGCAAGACGGATAATAATATATGTACATAAAATATATATATTTTGCGGCGCTTGCGTATGTACATATATAATATTGAACGGGTCGTCTGCGCATGCGTGGCGGTTGCGCGGGCGCTGGTGAGCAAGAGAGAGAGTGAGTGAGAGAGAGAAGATCGAATTATATCGTACACATCGCCGGCGGCGCCGCCGCGTCCTGCGCACGACGGTAGGGTTATACACCGCCGCCGCCGTATGGAAATCACGAGGCCGATTTGAATAATCCTCAGCCGGGTGTAAGCGCCTCCCCCGCGAGGTACTACGCATATACACGCATGTATTTATATGTACATATAGTGTAATGTAGTGGTTTTTTTCCCCGTCCTTGTGTCGGTGCATGTACATTTTCTTTCCTCTAGACGGGCGTGGCCTGGAGGAAAAAAACCGATAAAAAACTCCTGTTCGTCTGTTCCATTCGACGATATAAAAATATAATATATTTATCATATAATGTACGTACACTGTAATACTATGTGTAAGTATAATATGCGCAGAACAAAGCGTGCGAAAAAAAAATAATATGTATTTTTGCTAAGCTGGGATACAGGTATTATTTCATATACGTATATATGTTCACATAGGTGATTGCGGTTATATCGCTATGTACTTTATAATTTTTTTTTACGGATCTATTTCACTATCCTCGAAATCCTTGGTGACGTATATAGAATTGCCCTCTGCCCATGGATAGGTACGCATATAAATTCATAATATTCATTATACAATAATATATTATCATTTATAAAGTTAATATTATACAGGTTTATCGTGTGTATATCGTCTATCGTAGGTACGCCACCCGTAATCATAGACCCCCCTCCTCCCTTGTACTGTGTAGTCATTGTAGCCTTTGTGGATACAATCAACATTCAGTCTCAATCAATACTTTGAATAACAACAAAATTACAATGGAAATATATAAGATAATGAATAGGTAGAAAGATATAAAAAAAAAAAAGTTTCTTTTTTAACAATTTACTTAAATTTATATTTTATTTTAACAAAATGTATCTAATAAAAGTTACAACACGTCAGATGACAGAATATTGAAACACTAGTCGAAGGAACGGTCGAAATATTATATGATTCAAATATTAAAGCAGTACCTATAAAGTACGAACAATAATACAATATAATCTGTTCACAATGAACATTTATTGTTTAACAATATAAATAGTTATTTAACATTACATTTAAATGAAAAAATACGTAGTTTTAAAAGCACGTGTAAACTTTGAATTTTAAATTTTTTGTTTTATTACTCACACACTATTGCTAATAGATCACACCATACACTAGACTATATAGTATAGATGTTACGATCTGCACATTGGAGATATTCAGAAATCAGAATTCAGGTATACTATAGTAGGTATATTGTACTTCTACTCCTTTATAATAATATAGCCGCATGTACAGATATTATAAACTAAGTACCTACTATTGTCGATAGGTTGTTGTACTATTACATACACTGATACACACATAACATAACACATGTAATTATGATAATGATAATAATAATAGAAATAGGCGAGGAATGCGTGTCGAAAACATCGCTCGTTCTTATAATATATCGTATTTACACGTAGTTACGGTCGCATTACAGTCCTATATCATAATATTCTTGTCTAACGAGGCTTGGTCATAATTTTTTTTTGTAAATTTGTGCAAATTGACACTGACGGATACGTGAGCGAGAAATTGCAGTAATAGTATAACTAACACACGCGTTAAACTCGTGGAGTGCAGATAATATCTTCTTATCATTATATATAATAAAATACATTATTATACCCACTTTTACACACACACACACACACACACACACACACACACACATAACATATACAACGTTTAAGTTTGTTACTCATTGTGCCATTTATATAATAATAATAATATATTATGTTATGATAATAAATGATATATATAATAATATAACATATAAGTATAGGTGTACGTAGGCGGTGGCCGTCAGTCGTTCCGGTCGATCGCAATAAACTCGAAATTATCGATTTGTATTCATTACGCACACCAATTTTGCTATTCTACGGAAAAAATTCGAATTTTTCATTCAAATCATACGATCGTCTGGAAATTAGATACCCGCTGACAATATCATTGGTAGGTATATACCGCGCGTGGTACACGCGATCATCGTCACATAGACACGTCGTTACGCATGTCCGCCGCTAAGTGTCCATTGGTCCGAAACGAAAATAATATAATATAATATTCTGTGTATAGCGACAGTTCATATTTTTCAATTCTTATATATTATCATTCTCCTCGATACCGAAACTGTTTGTTGTCTGCTTGCTAAAAACAAATTAAAATCGTCGTATGTATTATGTACATACGATTGTACACTCCATTGCGACTGTTAGTGCAATCGAAAAGTCGCGGATCTGAGAAATAGTACCTACGTCGAGAATCGATAAAACAAAATGTTCAAAACCAAAAAATGTTTGTATAGCTTATAGATAGATCGGTCGCCATATTCTACACGACCGTAGACAATATGATATATTATGTCTAATGTACGTACCTACGCGACGCACTACATGGGACGGTTAACTATTACAATTCTCTGGCATTCTAAACATCATCAAAATCGTCCATCGAGTAATGCTTCAAAATTAGCTTTTTAAATAAATTTTACATTTATATCCTTAATGTACGAAACCGTTAAGACAGTATATGGAGCAAAATAGTTTAGAAATATAATACCTACACAAATAGTTTTACAATGAGTTTTTATTAAAAGCGAAGTATACTGAATACCATGTAGCATTTTTAATAAATTAAGAACATATATACATCTGTGTTACTTAGCACTCAATAAATCTTTGTTCTAGAATTTTAATAAGTAATTTCGTTTCACACATAAACCCGAGTTCACTCGTTTGTAGTATTATATATAAGGAGTGAAGTATACCAGTTACAGCAAGTACAGGTATTATGGTGCAATTGATGTGTTTTGATAAATATTGATCACGGTTATCTACACGTTATCATGGTTTTGTAGATAACCGTGGTATCGATCAAACGAATTAGTTGTTACCAGATGAACAAAACCGCTTTAATCTCTCGAATAAGGCTGTGTTCTTAATATTGTTATATTGTAAGTATATAGAACGTAATAAAAATATACTCCAAGACCAACATATAGGTTGGTACATATTTTAATAATATTTATGTGCTTTGGAAATAACATATTAATTTTAAAAAATATTTATAAAAAAAGAATTCATTAGTTATTAATTGTCCAAGGATGATTGTCGTCATTTGAGATCAAATATCTTTGACACCTACTGCACAGTTATAATTTGTAAGATTATTTTATTTTCTAACTTAAAGCAAGGGTCATGTTAATGAAACAAAATAACTCAAACAATAATTTAAGACGTGTTTAGAAACATAACATCTTTGCTTATTTAATTTTATGTTACATTATATTTGTAGATAACTATATGGGACTGTACATTCGTAACAAAGTGCATTTAATTTAGTTTATTGTTAACTGTAGTTATATATGTAGCTTCGTTATTGATATTATAAACACACCTTTGAACCTTTCTAATATAGTCAGAAATCAAATAATGTCAACTCACTATTTGTTTTCTCTCTGTGACTCAAGTGTAACATAATAAATTTGCGTTCAGTAAAACCAACATTATGTTCTTCGCTTTAGTATTTGAGTAAATTGATTAATTATCAAATTTAAATCTATGCTTGCATGTAGGTTGGGATTTTTACGATGGTGGTTTCATTTTTATGCAAATAATGAGTATCTAAAATATAACTTTAAAATTTCTAAGGAAACTACAAAGCGTCTTACTGTACTTTGTGCCTTCTCAAGACACTCAGAGATATTATCATACATAAATGGGTACCAATGCAGATGATATAATAATTTTTGCTCTAAGTAATAACCTCCAGACAAAATCATCTGAATATCACTCTTTTATGGCACAACAATTGGAAGATAAAATGTGATGATATCAAGTCCTTTATTTGCACCTTTTCATTAAGACCAGACGATTGCCTCCAGTCATTCTGAATAATAACTTAATTCCTTCTACCTAAAACTAAAGTCCTTAGGTTTGACGTTCTATAAACATCTTATTTGGGCTCAGCATTTTATGATTACTATAAAATCGGTCAACTCCTACAGACTACACATGCTTTACCCATCCCCTCGATATAAGGTATCTATACCAGTAATAACTATAACATAATACATTTATAAAGCTTTTATCAGACCACAGTGTATGATCCTATGGCATCCAGGTATGTGGCTCTGCTAGACCTTCCAATATTATATTTGTCTTCATGAAATTATCTCTACTCCATGGTTTATTGAAAATAATAATATCCACGACGACCTAAACATTTCAACACTTTACTCTATTAAATAAATCATATTACCTTTCATTTCATTCAAAGTTAACCAGATACCATCAAAACCCATTCATTCGTAGACTATCTTCCCGAACAGTCAATGATATCCCCCCAGAGACGTCTCAAATGGATCGACCTAGATATTTACTTTAATTTGATCTGTCGAGTGGCCTAACTGGCCTTTCCAATTGAGTTATTACCATCATTTTAACAATTCGTGTACCTAATTATAATTGCTTATTGTACTTTTTAGTTTTTTTAGGTATTAATTGTAATTATTTATAGCTTAGAACAATAATAAAAACAACTTTAAGTTAGATAATATTACACTATTATAGGTTATAGTTCAATCTAATATTAAACCCTTAACCACTTTTATATCAACACCAGGTTGGTGCTTAACACAAATTCGCCATATTTCACGTGGATTAAAGAGAGAAAACGAATATTGTCCTGATATCGTCCCTCTTAAACAAATTTAATTTCTTACTAACTGACTTTTTACATTCATCCATAATATATACTTTATATAAAGGCATGTCCACTGCGTTATTTGACCAACACAAAAGAAAAATACCTACTAAGTAGGTATATTAATAATTGTTTATTTTGGCTATAGTATAAATGTATAATTCATCGTGAAGCAAATTTAAAATAAGTACACTCATATAATTTTGCCTAAAACGAGAAGAGCGGTCAAATTTTAATTTTAATCAAATTAGACGTAGCCCATAAATTATTAATAATTGATTATTATTATTATTATTTCCCTGCCTTGCACAAGATAATAATATAATATTATGGATATGACGTCGTCGCCGGTGACGGGAACAAGGATGTACAGGCGATTAATTTTAATATTCTCTCGAAGCTTTCGTCCACGTCTCGTTTTCTGGGGATCAGCCAGATTATATCATATGCGTGTATAGTTTTAAATTTTAATTAAAATAGTGAAATCTAATACGCACGAAAATTGGCTGTGGATTTTTTAAATGTATATGCGCCATTATACACCGTATTCTAATTTGATCGTTAATATTACTTTAATAGTCACTCAACTCGTATATGAACAAACAACATTATAATACATACCTACCTGTTTGCTGTGTACCTATATAATGTTATGTGATAACATTCGTGTAGATATTTTTTTCGGGGGGTGTTTAATGATCCCGAATAGATTGTACTGGTGCCGCCGTGCCGGTAGGGCCAAACTCACCGTACAACTTAATTTGTTTAATTATACGACTATTATAAGAAGGCCTGGCCGCGTAGTGTAATATTATTATGATATGCAAACGACCCGGAGATGTTAATATTATTTTACGGACCCGCTCGTAATATTATACCTCCTAATATTAAAACATTATTTAATTGTCGTTTTATTCGACGCGAGCTCAAATAGTATAATATATAATATTATTATACTCCCGAAACCATCGAGTACGCCCTTTTCAAGTAAAACCCTATTGTTATTTGCTCTAAGTATACACGGCGACCATTAGTTATGGGTTGTTAATTTTTATACAAATATGATTTGTATGACGTATTGCACTGTAGACGGTATACGAGTATTATAGCCGGTGTAATATCTATTATTCTATTACCTACTATTATTATCACGATATATTACAGGTATAATATGTAATGCAAAACTCGAATCCGTCGGCCTGAAGATTGTCTTCTATAGACTTTGAAGCCCAACGTCTATCGCCACCATCACAACAGTGCGTGCTGTCACCAAAACCGATTCTAAACCTCCCGAAACCGTTCTTTGGGAAGTTAAAATACACATAGGTGCGAAGCACACGAAAGTCCACGATTAAGGAGGAACACAGTATATTGGTATTATTCATAATATTGTATAAAATAATATTGTTATATTGAAATATTCCGTGCTGTAGGTACACTGCAGCAGATCAAATCGTCGCAGTGGTGAATGCAGAATTAGCTCCTCATCCCGAAGTATCAGGAAAACCTAGTTATGTATCACTTTATAAATTATATTATATTGATGAAGACTTGTTATATCATAGGAGAAATAACTATAATATATGAAATGTATACAAGGAGCGTCGATTATCCGCACTAATTGGGACCGAAGGGGGGGTACGAATAATCGATTTTTGCGGTTTATCAAACAACCATTGAAAATTATTTAGGTTCGAACGAACCAACTAAATTTAAGATTACAACGTACAAACATATTATCTACATTGGAGTGAGCCCTAGAAGATAATAAAATAATCTCTTATTTCATAATATAACATAACATTATACTTAAAAGTATACGACAAAAGGAACATAACAAATGATAAAACCAAGTTAAATTAAACTAAAAATAAATTTGTACACAAAAATTTTGTGGTGCCGATAATTATCGGGCCGAATAATTGACTTGCAGATAATCGACGCTCCGCTGTATGTACATAAGATAGGTACAAGATATGTGTAAAATAATATATAGATTTATATGTTACTAGCTGATCGGATGCAATTCATTGCCCATTAAAATGCCCGGTGCACCGTAACTGCGAATGCATCGTGATCATTTTTTTATTTTGATTGTAGGTGGACAATGTGCGAAAATAAGATTTGATGCATGCTTCGATTAGTCAGTGGCAATCAATACACAAGCAAAAAAAAAAAATACTAATTTCTTTTAACTGTTTCTTCTGTAACCAATAACAACCATTTATAAACAAAAATTTCCTGAAAAAACCCTGATTGAGCAACGGGTTGAACCCACTGGGTTGAACTGTAAATCTAAATCATCCAAGGAACCATTCTAACACACACACAAAAATGTCATCAAAATCGATCCAGCCATTTAGGCAGGTATAAGAGACATACAGACGCATTCATTTTTATATATTAAATAGTTTAGCGGGCTATTCACTACTAAATATAATATTTACTACAACACAAATTAATAACAAACATTAATATACGAGGATATGTTTTGCTGCTTTAAATCAAAGTAAAATGTATACTAAAAACACGTGTTCAATGATTCAAACTAAAATGCAAAAAACAAATTGCTTGGTTTTGAATTCAACCATTGAAAATTGAAATGGAATTTCAGGTATTCGGACTGGTTTACAAAACTGCATTTAAAATTCAAACACCCAAGTCACTATGTAGAACATACGGACATAGGCTACCAAAAAAAAAAAACCTCTGCTGTATTACGATTTAAAAGATCACAGTGATTTAAAACACATTAAATAGTTTTTGTATACCTAGTTAATAATGAACTACTGAAATTCAGAATAAATTAATAAATGTACATAATCGAACGATGTTGTCGTATACAAGATTTCTTGTTATAATATTTAGCCAAATGTAAGGAAACAAATCGAAAAATCGATGAAAAATTTACAGCGTAAAAAAATAATTCAACCAAAAATTAAATAAAACTCCCGTTGGTACCTAGTTCCACAGCTTGTTTCGTGCAGCCGTCGTCTCTCTATTAATACATAAATGTACACAGAATCACGAGGAACAATACAATGATATTGTGGGAAATCAATTTTTATTTATTTTTTAAGTGCTTAAATAGTACACCAGCTATAGCAGGTACTTACTATATTATAAAGGTAGGTACGTTGAATTAAAAAAAAATAATAATAATAACTTGTAAATTAAGATATATTATTATATTATTTTATATTGTGAGTTATACTCCTAGGAACGTACTCACATTTACAGCTTAGTCACGGCTGAAGCTATTCTCAATGACACATCTTGTCCATAACGTTCTGCGCTATCATCGAATTAGCCTTAATCGTTGATGATTGTATTTTACTCTTTACTATCACTATATATTTCTATTTATTATTATTTATTTTTTTATTTTTAGTGAATGGAGAATAGTACGATGTCGGGTCTGTCCCCGGCCACCGACTCGTCATCCTCAATATTGCCGCGTGCGGCTATGAAAGAAGCCGGTTCTGCTTCGCCCATTCATGTTGTGTATAATCGTGTATATAGTATACGCATACTTGCTAGGTTCATCCATATATTTATGATCGGAAGACGCATCGAATTGTGATTTAATAAACCTTCTTTTCCCTCTTAAATATTTAACTTTGGATTTGTATTGTCATTTGCGGCCAACAGAACTGTGGTAGGTATTTCATTGATGTCCGTATACCTGTAATATAACAATATATTCTTCGTAATAAATCGATTTGGTTAAATGAAATTCCCCATGAATTTTTGTCCAGGACACTAAAAAAAATAGAATCTTAATGGTTTCAATAAATGCGTTTATTATATGATTCCGCCACGATTTGGAGACCATTTCATCTCATCATAATATTAGGTCCATTATATTAAGATATAATGACAAGTGTCATTTTTCAATAAAATCTATAGAAATGTTTGAATTTTTTGAATATTTTGTATTAAAAAAAAAATATATCATTCACACAAACTAATTAAAATATATTGGACGAATAACAAATAAATTATGTACTTACTGAAAGTATTAATTAATGCATTTAAACCAATTTACTGCAGAATTTACCAATTGTGAATATCAAAATATTATTTTATACGAAAATTAAAAACACAAATTTTCCTTAAAAGTCATTCGGATCTAAAATATTTTTATCATTAAGTTCATCATCCGACGTAAAGCACTAGAAAATAATAGTGTGAAAGCACTAGAAAATAATAAAAATGAAACAAAATTTTGAAACTTTGTACCGACCTTATGAAAGGAGTTTCGTTTTTACATTCAGTGGATTACAAACCGAATTGATTGTAACTAAAGATAAACGACCCAGAGCAGGGATTGGCAACTTGTCTCCCTCGTAGGAGTTTTTTATAGTAAAATTTATAATTTGTAAAACAAATAGGCATAACTTTGTTTGTAGACACCTTCCTTGTTAAATTTATAATAGGTATCTAACAGTTATGAACTTAAATAAACTTATTTTTATATGGCTATACATTTTTGTTTAAAAAATAAAATAATCGGTGTTCAAATAACTGTGGCCCTTGAAATATTTATATTTATATTTTGTCCTTGACATCAAAAAGGTTGCCGACCCTGGTCTAGAGTGCCCCGAAGAAGTGCATATTTGGTCTAGAAACTCACCCTAATAGTATAATATAATAAGTATAATTATAAGCTTTCGTTCATGTACAACAGTAAATGCGGCCGACAATCTATTATAATAATATATAATTACGTTCATGCCGACTATACCATCATAGTGATTAGTGCATACTTACATTCATTATATCACTTGTTGGAAGTCACTATACTTTTGATAAAGTGCGCTACCGCAATCGCTGCACGATAATTATAATAAAGTTCGTTAGAGCTATCGCCACATCTTATATTTTATCACTTTATCTATAGTTTACACAATACATATAATACTCTAATATCTTTTTTTGGTCAGAAAAATGTTTCACACAGTCCCTGATTAAAAAGAAAATTTATTCTGGTTGGTAAAAAAACCTGTTAAAAAACTGTTTAATCAACTTGCAGTGTACGTACAAAAACTTGTTTTATACATTTTTTGAGACACAAGTCGTGTATTTGGCAGTGATGGGTGATGACATTTCGATATTTTACCCGGATGAGTAAATATTTTAGATTGACAGCAGGGCAATGAATGTATTGATTTTGAAACGATGTGTGATGTCAATTAAAATTATTTTTTATTTTTTGTGTCAGTCATCATTGAAGACTCATTTGGACCTTTCAGACCTTTTGGATGAGTAAAAATGCTTCAATTCTCAACTTCGAGAGTAGTTTCTGGTATAAAATGAATTACTTGGTACTTTGGGGGGTTTAAAGTAAAAATTAGTGTGTATTTAATTCACTATTTACCATGGAGGAATATTTTTAAAAAAGCTGATAGCAGTAGTTAACAATGTCCATGTATAGTATCTATTATAATAATTCTGAACAATTTGATAAACTCGAAGTTTCTCGGCAAAAAATAATCAAAACTAAAATTCGTATTTATTTTAAGTAGCATTTTACTAGAAATAATATATTTTTTCTTGGTACAGTGCTGTGAAAATATTTAGAAGCTTGCTGTTTTTTTTTAGGAGTTAAAATTATTTTAAGTCTATACCGTCATGAAACTTTAGAAATCATAGCAATCTTGTTTTTCTCGAGTACGATAAATGATAATCCTGTGGACCCGAACTCCAAGAATTATGAGGTTACAACCGGGGATGTGTGTGTAATTGAATTCCACCACTTATCGCCACCTAGAAGGAATCGACGGAAACGCAATGGATTATAGTTTCCGATGACCAAAATACCTAAATTTGGCATCATGCTAATAATTGCGAGACAGAGGTGAATACATATTTTTAATTGTACCCAGCTAACTTTATACATGGCGGCAACATTTTTATTGTCTTTGTGTCAAGAATAAATTTAAATTTAAATCATAAAAAAAAAAAAAACTGTGCCAAGGAATGAAAAACAGGGTGGATTGTATAACGTGAATATTATATAATGTAGAAAGCAAATAGGTTAATTTATTTTAGATTATAAGTAGGCGGGCAAATTATTGCCGCACTGCAGTACGCCTGTGCAGCAGGTGTCGGATCAGTGTAATTTATATTGTGATAAATTTTAATTCAATGATTTATCATTATAATGAACGAACTATACCTATTCTGAGTGGAGAAGGTCTGTCAGCCTGTATCAATATTATAGTATATTTCATGATATGTTTTTTGATATTGCTATTAAAAAGTTGTATTTTCCTATTAGTTTTGATTTTTGGCAAAAATATTGCAATTATTATATTTCTAATATTTATTTATTGTAATAGTGTATACTTATATAATATTATTGAATATTGTTATTATGCTTTTGAGTCAATAGTCAATACCACCTACCGTAGTGCAGTATGAATAAGTTCATAGTAAATAAATAGGTGATAACTTAAAATTATTCTAAACATTGATATGAATATATATAAGTATCGTACAATGTATAATACACCTGCAAGTCCCTACGGATATTGCTTATTAATTACAACAAATTAACTAACATCTCTATTTATTAATATGCGATTTTGTCCATGTTTTCAATCAAAAATATGTCTATAAAAGAAAGTTGGGAATAAATATATACTTTTTTAATTTTTGGTTTCAGTCTGAACTATACTTACGAGGAACCCTAAATTATTACATGTTTATGTAATGGCTATAAAAATTTAACATGTTATATACTTTTAAGTTGTAACCATGAATTTATTTGCAATTTATTATGATTTTAACGAATTAGATCAAAATTAAAATTTTAAATACTTATAGAAAAAAAATCGTGTCTATGTATCTTTAATTTAATTTTAATAAGTATAGTTAAACTTATAAGGAACCTTGAATTAAAATTTCAAGCTTTTGGACCAAGTGAAAACATTTTAATCGACATTTAGAGAAATAAACTTAAACTGAAATGTATAGATATTTAAAAATATTAAAGATACAAGGACATGATTTTTTTTATGCATTTTAATTAAAATTTTAAAATGTTGACAAAATCAAGAAAAATTGTAAATGTTATAATTGTTATAAATGTATCAAATGTTCTAATTTTATAGCCTATAGCAGGGGTAACCAATTAATACTTTCCGTGGGCCACATTAAGAATTCGGAAAATTCTTGCGGGCCATAAAAATTCAAAGTACATAATATTTATTATAATATGCCGATTTGCCAAAACTAATGTACAAAGATAAGAATTATCGGCTTCTTTTCTCTTTATCTGAATTAAAATTCATCCACGGGCCGCCATTTGGTGATCCCTGGCCTATAGGTTTAAAAATATAATACAAGAATCCTCATAAGTAGTTCATTTATACTGGGTCTAAAATATCTAAGAATTATGTTAACAAAATTTTAGTATAGACATTTTTTTATAAGCTCAAATTTGGATAAGATTAGATATATTCAAATGACGAATAATGATTTTAGTTATTTTAGTGTCTTGCTTAATGGACTATCAGCACACTCGACTCCTAATGTACAGCAGAAAAGTTACCTCTTCCTTTCTTTTAAATACACTTATTTAGTTTTGAAGATATAATTTATTAGCATAGATCATAGTAAAAATAGTATATCTTTCGAATAGTTACGAATTTCACTCGATTACCAATGAGCAATTATTGTGTGGTCGAAATGCTGTGTCACTTATAATTCGGCCGCATACCTATGGCATCGCCTCGTCGTCGGTTCAAATATCGACTATAATTATACAACCGCTGCCTTGAAAAAGATTTTATTATACATATAGGAAGGAGTGAAGGACTACGCCTGATGACGGGAGCTGATGACTATTACATAAAATATAAATCCTCCCTCCGACGTGTGTGCGTGTGTGTGTGTTTATAAGTTTTTTTCATCAGAATAAATCCATTGATAAAAAACACGACCGTCCGGCTTCATTCATGATCGAGCGCGCGCATATTATATACCTATGTATAGAGGTATATTATATACCTAACCCTACCTACACGATTATCGTGTACGGGACGAGTGCCGTCGCCGTGGCCACTGACCGCGTGCGCAGAGATTCGCTTCGTGTCGTCGCCGTCGCCGTCTACTTTGCAAACTCGATCTCATTACAATCGCGAGGGTCGGAGGGTATAGGTACGTATAATATATATATATATATATTTATATATATATTTATATATATATATGTGTGTGTGTGTGTGTGTGTGTGTGTGTACATGGCGACGGCGGAGAGGCATTTTTTATGCTCGTTTCTGATGGATACACAACAGGTAAGCAACTGGTAAGTATAGTGCGCAGTGATTTCCGGCGGGCGGATATGGTAAACGGTAAACTGGTTATATACGTTGTATGATGGTGTACCGGTATATATTATTGTACACATACGTTGAAACGACGATGGTAAAAAATTCCTATATTATGTACTATTGTATCATGACTTTTGAACGGGATTATACCTAGCTAGGTACTATATTATTATATTATAAATACATGGCTGTACAATATTTTACTCATGTATGGATTGAAAATTATATCTAAACTTGCTCATACTAATGATTATTTGTGGGAATATTGTCATTTTTCGTTGTGCTAGCTGTGGCGTTCTCGGTGTTTTTGAAAGGGGGATATGAGTTTTTGACATTTCTCAGACGACGTTACGATATATAATATATTCATTGCTTTATTTTATATTTATTATGAAAAAAGGCGCTTTTGCCTCCCCCCCTTTCCTCCGCTAGCGCAACAATAATGCATATCTTACCTATTGTCTAGTTTTTTGATTTAAATAATAACAAGTATAATAGTCTACCTTACTGGAAAATAATGCTTAATATGCCCACGGTCTATGATAGTTATGAGACCATAGAAACCTATACATTATTGTGACTAAATAAGATAATATTTTGAACTCCATTGCATTATTGCACTAAATATAGTATATTGTAAATATTGTTGTACGAGTATTAAATTAACAAATTTAGCATACAGTGTCTCTATACGTGTCAGTCCATTGTTATGTCCACTGGTTAGTAAATATTTTAAATTTAATTTTTAATAAAATGAAAATGTAAAAAAAGTTATGTTTATATTTCATATGCACTAACATGTTACATCAAAAAAACTTGGAACAAAATTTAATTATTTGAACGATTGTGACATAAATAGGATTTGCATCCAATTATGATTTTAATTTAACCCGATCTGATCGGCAGCTATAATAATTATTATGTACTTTCTATAGTAATTACTAATTAGTAAACCATTTGAAATGTAAACAATATAAGTATACAACAGATAGAAACAAAAAGTCATACACAAATTAGACATCGTAACGCATTAATAAATCACATGACGTTGTGACAGATATTGGTACTTACCTATTACTCATAAAATAGTATTGAATATTGCAAATTCAAATAAAACCTATCGACTACTCTATCTACACTCTTCCTCTAAGACACCTCGAGTATCGTGAGATACTGAGATCGAAAATTACTATGTAAGTTGTAATAGAGATAATGTGCGGTAAGTAGATTGTACATACCTACCATTGTCAATGGCAATTATTATTAAAATCCGTTTTATTATTTTCTATGAAGTATAAACGTCGTGTCGGATTAACAGTAAATGACGACATCGTGAGTAAAAGAAAAAAAACCTTTCTGTGTTTCTAACTACGTCACTGCAGCTGCAGCACTAAGCTCTGCTATTAGAATACAAAAGGAATTTCTATAATATAATGATGCCTTTTTCGGGTACCTCACAACATATATATATATCATTATCGGCACTTACCTCTACCTACGCGTGTAAACATAATATAATATTATAACCATTTCGGCGAGATGAACAAAAGTGTGTACAATGTACATATTATTATGTACTGCACTGCGCTCACAACGATATTACATTATGACCCAACATAACCCATATATATATATATATATATACATCGTACGTATAGTATTACGAAATATCGTAGATTCTCAGTGTCCGGACGGGCGAGGGGGCTGCTGGTAGGAGGGGGGGGGGTAAGAGTGCAGCAGTTATCAATGAAAACGTACAGTGTTCTACGAGCGACTGTGATGCCTGCGACCGTCTGTCTGTCTGTGCGAGAGTGTGGAGGCGACGGGATAATGAGTACATCGCGTCAACGGCGGCGGTGGACGGTATAATAATATAATATAGGAAATAGCGCCGAAGAACAATGACCGGCGGCCGACAAAGCGGCGGCGGAGACGGTCCCCCGGCCCATTATACACGTAGGTACCCATCTATATAACATATCGCGTCAAACAGGTATTATATTTATATATTATATTATACACTTTTTTTTTCCTCGTACGAAACGGCGGGCTAGTGTGTGTGTGTGTGTGTGTGTGTGTGTGTGTGTGTGTTACGACAATATTCTATCCTTCGGCGGCGGCGTGCACACGCGCAGGCGCGGACACTGCTACCGGAATGCACATCGTCACCGCGACGGGCCGCCGGAGCAACATTAGAATTCATTTCGCATTGCTTTTGCATTTCGTTTTCGCCGTATACCCATTACCCATACCTGCGTAACAATACATGTGCGCGTGTGTGTGCGTATTGTATAGTTTTATTTTTTTTCAAGTCTCGAAAATGCAAAACGGCAAATATTTGCCTGACAGCGTTCAATCAAAGCGCATAAATATGCAGCGGTCGGCCGCCGCGATATAACCCGTTCGGGGCGAAATATTTTTCGTACATGCGTATATAAATATAATATTATAATACGCCGCCGCCGCCCGTTTTTGTCTGCCCTCTCACTCGCTCCGTTCTCCGCGCGCGCGTAACGGCCGCGGCGGCTCGTCCGTCTCTCTCTCTCTCGCGCGCGCGCGCGCTCACACGATCCTATCCTGTCCTATCCCGCCGATGATCGTGTGAGTGTGTGTGTGTGCTCTGAGAGCATTCTTATAATATTATTCCTATTCCGTTCCGCGTGCAGTTTTTTTGAAATTTTTTTTTTGTATTTCGCAAACGAAATATTTATGTATATTATTTCGATATATATTCAAAGTGGCCAGACGTTTCCTGTTTTGCCTAATTGATTCGGCGGCCGATGCATTGATCGGACAGACAAAAGAATATCTTGCGGAGTTGCGGCGGCGGCACGGTGTGGGAATACACTATTATCGTGCGCGCATACATTTATTGTTGTTACCGCGAGCCGTCGTTTTTCGGCATAGTCAACCGCCGCCGCCGCCGCCGCCGCTCGCTAATGTTTGCATATTATATTGGTAATATATTATTATTATTATAATTCTCTCGGAGGTCGTGCCGCCGTCGGTGCAGCGTTTTTGAAAGGGTAAGAAATGTACGCCATCCCTTCTCGTCACAAAGTCCTACCCCCACGCCCACACGCCCCCGCCACCCACACAACCCGCCGGCTAGCGATTGTGGATTAATCACGGCCGCCTGAACACGCGTCGTCGTTCGAACAAACGACGGCGACGAATTATATACATTAAAAAAAAAAAAAAACATTTTCGACGACCTCGACCCGCGTCATTTTATAGTTCACTTATTTTTTCGTCTCCGTCTTAAGCCCCCGCGCCTCGTCGCACCATATTTTGGACGCATTCGCGTGTTGACGAATATCATTATGCAACCGTGGTTGTAAAGGACAAGTAGTAGGACCTACCTACTTCTTATATTATGAATAAAATAATACGCGACGACGAATTCGACGTATATATATACATACACGAGATCGGGATGTCGCGTATGTTTAAAATGATTTTTTTTTCTCGTGTGTTCCCGAAACCGTCAACGGTTTTTGTTCGACGCATAATGCAATAATGGATCTTTTTTTCCTTTTCGTTTTTACTCGAGACACGTAGGTAGGTATATTATATGCACGCGCTTATATATATATAGGTAGGTACATATAGATAGGTATAATACGCGCGGCTCGACGACTTGGAATTTGGATTATGTTTGTGCTGGGAAACGGCGGCGGCGGTCGTTCGGCTGCTGCCGGCCGTATTTATTACATAATAATATAATATAATATTATTTATACTTTGCAGGTCTGATCCTAATTACCTACACGCCGAAGCCTCTCATCCACTCCCACAATAATAGTAATAAAAAACCATCATATTTTCGCATTTATTTACGTCAAAACATAATGGTAGCAGGTACCTATACTTCCGAACTGGGTTTATTATAGGTGTATATATATATATGTATTATTATATTTTGTGCTCCTTAAGCCCCAATCATTAAACGTTTATCGTATGGTTGAATATAGACGTATCGAATTATACACAGTGCACATAACAAAACGTTTTTCCCACGTTTTTAACATTTATGTATTCTCCTCAATATGCGCAGCGCAGACAGCTCTACTGCTAATCATTTAATAATGAATGCGTTTCGAACGCGAACTGCTATTCGATCGGTTAAAATTATTATTAACGAATACGCATTATTATATTATTATAGTGTTATAATTATGTCTTTGTTATTCTAGAAGAATGCGGATGATATAACAGTAGCAACGATACGACACAACTACAATAATATCTTACATTTCGCTTTGCGGTCGATGTCGTCGTCGTCGTCGTCGAAACTAGCAGATAAATGTCAGAGGTTGAAAATGCGCAAACGTTTTGCACTGTTCGATTTCCGACACCTGCTGTTTGATACGATTATCGGCTTATGCCTAACTCATATGTACGTCGTGTGAATTTTTACAACCCGTCAGTCAAGTAAGAAATGTTTGTCACAACGACTGATCAAAGCTGATCACCCGACTTACGTTTGTTACCGGTTCAATGATACCACATCTTTGGTAAAAAAAACTCAGTACTGCGTTATGAGTTGAGAAGGAATCTATGATGCACGGTCTAAATGTTATGCTAAATCTTAAAATTTAACGGCCGCCTCAATGTTTAAGTGTGGATGAATAAATATTGTAATTTAAATTAAAATCAATCTTCTATTTTATTCTATAATATTAAAGTATTTAATATACCTAGTTGAGCAAGTCATACTGGCATATTATAAATCATGAAATTACTTTAATATCCGTTTTATGGTTGTGTCTTGGATTACAATAATTATAAACGTAAAAAAAATTTTTTCAGTTCTACATATACTATTGGAATAATATGAAGTATACATGTTTTACTTAAGCTCGAATCTCAACACCACCACAATATTTTAAAATCGATTAATTGAACCGATTTTCATCAATATATAGTCAATTTACCTACCTATACCTAACTGTAGCATTTAAGAATGCATTTCTACTGTACAATTGTAATATTAATTTCACCTTTTTGCTATCTCAATTTCTTTATTTCCCCATACATCAACGTTATGCCTTATACATGACGTAATCTAGTTTTCTTAAACAAATTTGACTAAAACCTTTACATTTATTCTTCCGTAACACATAAAAATAAAAACATTGCATTTTTAAAATAATCTAATTTCGTGTTTGAAAATACTATTTCCTGATGTATTGGATGGGTTAGCTAAGTCTTCTGGGCTGTTTAAATAACATCAACACACACATACACACATATTGATATGTTAGTGCTGAAAACATTGTTTTGCCTTTAGGCATCCGGCAATTTCGTTCATTATTATTTCCGCAGGGTCCTATTACGCAGTTAACAATAAGTGTACTTACGAATTTCTCTATCGTCATAAATCCACAAAAAAAAAAATACTCTTAGATTAAACGCATTATAGATTTCGTTGTCGGTAGAAAACGGCGGCGGTTATACCCGTTATTAAATATAATATCATATTGCCAACGAGATTATATTATAACCTCAAGACCACGTATAGTAATAATTCGTCGCGGGGTGCAGCAAGTAGCTAAACATCGATTTCATTTATGGTCCATCGGGTGTATCGTATCATGATTTATCGGCTCGTAATTATGGTATCCCACACCTGAAAATAATGTATAAATCTATGGAAATATTCTGCAGACCGACTATAGTGCGTTCCTTCTTCCCGTATACCTATACGCACGTTTATCGCGAGGCGCCACGGAGCTATTTATTTTTTCCTCTGGATTTTTTTTTTCATTTTTAATGACGGGTTCCTCTTATATCATATTATATTAGGTTTTAGGATTCGTTTTTTTTTTTGCGGACCAATAATAATTTTGTTTTCATTACAGCAAAATTTACAAGCCTGTTATTGTATATAGGTATATATAGTGCCGTTTCGCCCGCAGTGATTAAATATAATATTGTGTTCTGCTGAAATTGTACAAGATCTTCCATCATTATCACGGTGTACCCATTACAGCTTACTACCTACCCTTCTTAGACAAATAGAGAGACGCATACTGCATGTACCACAATATAAAGTTTGGTCTATGTTCACCAGTATAGACCGTCGTGGATGCACGACCACTGCAGCAAGTACGGGTACGTGAATTTGCTGTTGACGATCACAATAAGTATACGAGAACATATTATTATATAAGGCCATATAATAAAATACCACAATGTGCAGAATATTATTTGATATTTATTTTTATTTATAGTGTTTTATCTATTTTAATTCACTTCACTCCTCCAGCAGTCGATTATAATAATTTTTGTATTTCTATGTGGGTACGTTTCCATAATATTATGCCAACGTTTCTCAACCTTTGTGCATTATATTATATTATTATAGTCCATCAAACAAATCTAGTTACCCTTTCTTGCGATGTCTTATAAGCTAACACATATCGCTCACTTATTTGCCACATGCCTACGTTATACATAATTTATACCAACCTATTTTGTATAGTTATATAAAATTACAATATCATAATTAAAACTACAACTCAATGTCTATGTAAATGTAAAAAAGACTTATTCCATACGGATGAGAATCGTATAACTACATAAATAAAAAAATTCAGATTCGGCTTTTTTCAGTAAGCTTGAATAGGAAATTATATTTCTACTGTTGCATTCTTATATATTAATAATACATATTCTATACTTCTATGTCTAGATTTTTGTCTGTTTTCCATATTTTCTAATTAAATCTTTCATAATAATATGTCGTTTACACTCTCTAAAAGCATCACAAACGCACGTGCTTAAAGGTGGTAAGATATATATTTTTTCTTTTCATTGTAAACTTAAACCATTAAGTAAAAATATGTGTCATTTCTCTGCACAAATGAAAAGTAATAAAAAAAAAAATAATAATAATAATTAATAATATACCTATCGGTAGGTATCAAACGCTATGATCCATATCATTCTCAAAAGATATCACACCATTCTATGCTGCTAAACTGCTGTCTTTTTGTAGTGTCCCTATGTCGTATTATAATAATTAATAAATAATAATAATACGTAAAATTATTTATCTATAGTAGCCAAACATTTCGAAAGTTTTCTGATTTAAGTTTGAATTACTATATCGAGAATTTATATTAATGGATAATTCTCTACAATCTTGTGAAATGTATAAATGTTCCTACCTATATAATTACGATCAATGACTAATTAAATTCGAACATAAATACATCATAATATGTACTATGCAATTCTGTGTCTTATTTGCACCTAGGGTATAAAATTGTTAAATTATTATTTTAAATAAATACTAAAACAGTTTTTAATTTTATTTCAAGTCGAGTGTGGTTATATTAGTTATTTCCGTTTCGGGTTCTCGATTTCCATTATTATTACTATACGTTTAGTACGTGTAATTATGTATGCCACGGCCACCCGAGTGATCCCGCTGCCGACGACGGTGCATCAGTCCCTGCGGATAACCAGAAATGTCATTGATGAAAATCCGTGAGAAGTAATAGCGGAAAACAATAATAATATGAAATATGTAGACAGTACCGGTATACACTATAGCTAGGTACGGCCGTGCAACGAATCGACAATAATAATATTGTGAAGTATATTAAATGCATTGTTTGCATTGCGTTTTGGAAGCGGCTTCGTATCAATATCAAACGCACTAATGTCGGCTGTATGTAATTAAAATAGAAAGAAAAGAAATAGAAGAAAAAGTTTTTTTTTTTTTAAAAACCGACGGAATTACATATATTATCATTATATTGTTATTATTATTATTATTATTGTTATTTTTTGCTTCCTTCGGCTGGAACACGTTAAAACGTATAAAACGTCTAAGCGCGCATATAAATCAACCGTGGTTATACATTATTATGGTATACAATACGGCGAAGGCGGCGGCGTATATAGTATAATGTATAATAATATGACGATCATATTTATTTTTCAATCATCGATCGCCGACAAAACAATAGTCTGGGACCTCGATAACGGTAGACGTCGAGACTAATATATATATATATATATATAGAAGCCATTAACCCCACGCGCGACAACCGACTTTACTATATATGTTATTATTATATTGTAAATCTCGAGCCGTTTGCGAGTTTGAACTTTCTCATTATCGTCTGTACGCTGAGGACATGATAATACTATTATGTACCTTATGCTCAATCGATAATTACGCAGTTGAATTTTGCACTATGTATATAATAAGTACCCACTCAATCGTATACTGTCGCTTTCGTCTACTGTGTACCCAAAAATCATCGATCGTTATTCGTTTGTATGTGTTTATTGATGTATATTATGTTAACTAGGTATTATATACCGCAATACTACATAGATTTCACGAGTTTTGATGATCAGTTTTCGATTTTATTTCAACTGTTTGAAGATGTAATGTATTATATTTTAGTATTTCAGTGGAGATTTTTTTTCTTTATTCAATTCCCCTCACATTTTCTAATTTTTTAACAGAATCGTTAAGATTAAAACCGATACTGGACCACGAGTCTCTGCAATTAATTTAAATTCCCTACGCTTCTGGTTATGTTTCATATTTTTATCAACTGAAAACAGTGTCACGTAATATTTCAAGACCAATAAAATATAGGGATCGCTTTCAATGCTCACGGAAGAGTGACAACTGCCAAGTATTTAAATAGTTATTGCAACAGATTTTCATATAATTATACCCACGCATTTGATTGAAAATAATTTTCAATTTAAAAGTAAGTACAATTTAAGTAAAGCAGTAGTAGATCGAAGGCCACAGTAGGGTATTAATAGTTTTTATAAAAATCAATATTTATTTTGATTTTAATTATATCAGTGTATCGCCGGGGATGTCGATTCATTGTGAATACGCGCAAACTGGATGGCGGCGATGTTGCCAAAATTGACTAATTTATTATATCGACACCTAATGGCCACGTAGCCGTATAATGGGGGTGCATTTTTGGCAAACCGTCAAATTGGAAGATACTCGAGACCCTAAAATCGTCTTATCTTTCGAGCTATTTTCGGCGGTTCAATTGAATCTTTCGTCGCGGCCTTCGTATTCGTAGAATTGCTCTAATATTCGATTCGCGAGTATCAAGTTGGTGTATATAATACTATATATATAATATATATATATGTATATTGGCAACAGCCAGCGGTATGGACAAAATTAATGAAAATAACGATGCCATATAAATCACAAGAACTCGTCCACATAGACCATACACAATTTTGCTCTAAGAAAAACGGGTTTAAAAGCGTAATAGCAGTCATTATTTAAATTAACTCGTATAGGTATAGATACTAATATTAAACAGTAATACAGGTGTTAATTATATATTTTTTTCAAATATTCATTTATTCTGTTAAAAATAAGGTAAAAAGACATCTAATCGGGATTTTGAGCCATCGTGGGAAGTATATTTTAATATTATGCACAATTTACTACCATTGATTATAAATACTTATAATCAATGATTCTGTGGTATAAGTAAAGATTTTCATTTCAAATTATAATCTCTAAAATTAGACATTTTATCAACACAAAAATAAGGCCTCCATTTCTATTACTGATTATTTTGTTTTACAATTTTTAATAATAAAAAAATAAATGTTTGTATTGGTCATTAATGTTGTTGTTTTTTCTATTACCGACTATATTATAATTACCAACAATACATTGTTTATTTATTCGCTAGACCGATTTTTATAACGCTTTATCATTATTGTCATAGAAACGAAAATCAGCAATAATAATAATAAAAAAATAATTTAATTTAATTCCTAACAAAATATAGAAAAATAATAAATAATAATAATATATACAATATATATTTCTGTATATTTTTCCACAAATCCAAAAACAATATCTACGATTCCTCAATTTTCCTTGCAGAGGAAAAATTAATATCTAGTAGCATGCTATAGGTACTTATATCCGAACGACATTTTTACATTTTTTATAAATCTATTGCAATGTTTGTGTATGGTTGAAAATAATATTCATATTTGATATAAGTTATTATACGTACCTATGTGGCTATGTATGATAATATATTGTTCATGGTTTTAGAGATTTGAGACGGTGGTTATATTACCTACAGACCTGCCATTTCCGATCAGCGACGTAATAATGACATTTAATATAATAAACATTATTACCATCCTTTCTAGGAGCTGAATAGAAACATATTCAAAAACCCAACCCTTACTTACCTACCTGCTGATTAAGTCAAGTAAGACGACGGACAACTGCTTTGGTGGCCGTCAAACAAACTCACGTGCGTGCGCGCTTTGAACAAACATTTACAATTGGTAGATTTATTTGGGCAGCTATATAGAAGTTTAATTGAATCCTGCCTTGGTTAATATTTCAAAGTATAAAGAGAACTTAAACAGAAGAGGGTAAGCGTAAGCCTTTTCCCCCATTTTTTTTTTTTTTTTAAAGAATTGAACCATGAAACGAACGAATACAGCGGGATTTGAATTGGGAATAAAAACTTAGTCCCGGGGGATTTGAAAGGAAAAAAACACTGCTCGATAACTTTACGGTTTACCTCTCCGGTTGTTCACCCATTGTAAATTGGGTCATGGGTCGCGGGGGAGGTTAACATTTTAAAAATTCCTTCGAAGGGCGTTAACTGCGGATACTGAGGTTTAAAAGACCTGCTTTATTGGATTGTGATGGAATAAAGAGGGACTTTTTTTTATATTTTTAAAATATCATTTTCTCCACCCCTTGTTGTCAAAACTGTCCTTTGGGGTGTGTTCGCCCCCGGAATAACTAAAAAGAAATTATTCAACACCATAGGACGATATTTGTTGACCCGATAAAGTGTAAACATCTCCTGATTTTTGAAACAACTTTAAAACCCCACATACAGTCGGGAGCTTTAGAATCCACAGGAAACGTGTTCAAAAGCGATAAATTGTTTCGGGTTCATTTTGACAGACAAACACAATGTGTTGTTTATCTAAAACAAGCGTATTTTTTTTTGTTCATTTTACAAAAATATAATCTTAGCGATTGCCGTAGAAGTGAAAAAAAATCGCATGTTTGACAAGTGCGTGTGATCTATACGATGTACTCATATCGTCTCTCAAAACGTACATTCAAACCTATGACTCTTGATAATAGAATATATACGGTAATTTACTAAAATATACGTCAATATTTCATCCCTAAATCCGGTAACCACTATTATAGTGATATTGTGGTACCCATTTACTAGAAGCAGTTTCGGACCGTGTACGGCTCACATACGCGTTGTAATAATTGTATAATTATAATATTTGGTCTTGTCAGAACACAAACCTTTCACTATGTATTATATAGTACCATCCTTCGTTTATGTAGGTAGTCATATGCACATATTATCATCTAAACCTACTTGTGTATACGTTGCAACAGTAGATATATCGACGTATATGTATATTGGTCGAGGTCAAATTATACAAAATGGTTTACGATTTCCCTCGTTACGTTATAGATGTCAATAGTATATGCCATCAAAACGGACGAGAATGAAAAAAAAATAACATTATCTATTTATACATATTTTATCATTGGACGTTTGGAGGTTACAACTCAAAAACACAATGTACATATGACACGTTTGTTTAAACTTAAACGGTGTTTCAGTAGCCTATCGGATCAACATTTTGTGAGAGTATTGTTCAAATCAAATCAAGAATGTAAAATGTAAATAGTCATTAAAGTTTAAACTTTAAGGCCCCGTTTTAACTTTTAAAAAATCTTTTCTACAACTTTTTTCTTTTTTATCCGATTATTTAATTTGTTAGCTATACACCGATATAAAATATATACTTTGGCGATTCAAAGTTTTCAAACATTATTATATACGTTTTATTCGGCGGTAAGAATAAAAAAAAAACTCTGCTAAGCCCCTCAATACTGAAACACAATAGCTATTCCCAGTAATATCGTAGGCCTTTCTTATTCACACATAAAACATTATATTGTTGTATTATAAACGTTTCTTTGCAACATATAATGTAGTCGGAGTGGTATCGGCCAAAAAATTAAAAAGAGGTTTATGTAATACATATACAGTTGAATATCTAATATCGTTTTCAAACATGAGTTTGTATGAACTTTTTTTATATATATTATGTTAAGCAATACAAGTACAGTTGAATACCAAATTGACACCACAATAATAATATGGTTAATTTATGTCATATATATAGACGAAGGCATTAGAAAACCGGATTTTCAAAACCCTCATCGGAATATTGGAATGTCGACACTGCTCTTATATTAATATATTTTGGCGGGATATTCGAAGACGAAAAATACATACTACAAATCAACAATAATATTATTGAGCTTAGAATTATTTGAAGACTTTGCTTTGCAACGAGGACATGATAATTATCGTCACAGCAATAGACCAGTTTTGCGTGTAACACCCGCTATTTCTATATCTATATTTTCAATACCTACCAATACATGATGGCTATATTATTATGTTCAGGTATAATTATTACTGAACCACTATTTAACCAGTTGGTATGTACCAACTCTTTCAGATAATGTGCGTGTCTTAGATAATACAGTTTTTATGCGTAGATACCTATAGTTAAAATCTGAAGTAGTATTTTAATTCTTTATTGTCCTATTTTAATGTCTTTATTTAAGGAATATTGTACATTATATTTTGAATATTAACAGAACACTTTGTATTCGGTGTTAATAAAATAATTTTTAACTTTAATTTACCTATGTGGTATAGTGCATCACAATAGTCGTGTTATAAATACCCCCTACACCGCCTTAAATGCTTATATGCAAATACAGAGGTAGGTAACTAACTATAGGTATTGTTTCAGACTTTCGACATTCGTTATTATTACATTGACCTTTTAAGGAAAACCAAATCTGTTTCTTAGAAAATAAATTTATAATAGTTGTGTGAATATTTTCACTGTAATAATTTTTTAAAAAAAAAACCCAAGAAATGAACTCTCCTCGGAAACAAATGTATATTTTTTTCGGAAATCCAAACAAATCCAAACACAATTTTTTTCCAAAATTGCGTTAACACGTGCAGAGAAAATTAGAGCGTGTATAGCAGGTTAAATGCGGATCACCCTGTATGTATAGGCACATGTATGCGTGTACGCCACTTATTCAGTGTGTGTGTTTTTTCTCTCTTCTTACCATCGGCTAATAATACGTATATAAATATGCGTAACGACGCATAACCAAGTTGGCCTATGATAATATGTTAATGTGTCACTTGCGCATGTCCGTCACGTGTGTCGTGTGTCGATAATGTTATGCGCGCAGCAAATCCTATATTATTATATATATATATATATATATATTATATATACCCGACGAGCCGTCGGCCGAGACTGTTTTTTATTATTATTATTATTATTATTTATTTATTTATTATTACCTTTTTTTTTTACGGTCATACATGTGTAAGAAAATGTGGCATTCTAGACGGTGATTATCGTATTTTTTATTTTATATAAGGGGAAAATATCGATTCGCGCGCTCAGTCTGTGGCTGCGCGGTAGCGGGTGAATGATTTTTAAATGTGTTTTCTCTTACATTCCGCGTATATAATAGTATAGGTAGGTACCTACACATGATGCATATATATAAAATATATAATCGAGTGCATATATGTGCATGTATATCCACGTTATATACATACACGGCTTGTAATAATATTTTATTTGATTAATATTATATTATATTATATTGTTCACTGCTGCAGCTGCAGCTGTAAACGTGAAAACGAGTTTTATTGCGCATTTGTGCACTTAACACTACGCATAGGTACCTATATGGCTGGATTTTTGCAATAATATCACTATCAGTATGTATACTCATTGCGTTTATTTCGAAAACATCACACGGTGTCAACGAGTATATAATACATGTATATATATGACGATTATTCGATCCGATAACGATTTGCCCCAACCGTTTGTGTACGTGTTTAGTTATAACTACGTTGGTATAATGATAATAATAATAAAAATAAAAATAATGATAATGATAATAATAATAATAATAGGTAGATGCGGTGGCGATGAAAACTGCGATATTGATTGCCACATCACGTGAATCTGTTCCTATTCCTGCTTCTGTATAATTGCAATATTCTGCACGAAGTCTAGCGTGCGTCTCGGTTATTTTTTATTTTCAACGATTACACATGGTGATTTTTTTGTTTTAACTTCAAAGACAATATCGCTGCAGCCCACGGGCTTCGTTTGTAACTCGTCATATACCTCGACCAATTGCGGTATTTATTAATATGATTTTAAGTTGTTATACACTACCGTGTTTCCGAATCATATGGTAGTTTCAGATCCCGAGCAAAGAGATGAATGTAGGTACTTACCTATACTTCTAATTATTTGCTTTTACAATGATGTGTGCATTTTTTTGTGAGTTCATGTACACGGTTTTTAGTGGACAATAGTGTTCCGATCTTCAACTTATAGAGTGTTTTTCCTGGTAATAAATTGGATTTAGAAGGTACTTTTGGGAGATCAAAACTGAAAATTATCAAAAACAAATTATCTGGAAAAACAAAAAGTGTAGTACAAGTGAGTGAAAGGGGGAACTTTTGTAATTAAAAAAAAAACCACGTGGACATGACATTTTTATCAAACATTCGTACTAACTTTTACTAAATATACCAGAGTTCGTCTGAAAAAAATTACTTCAATAGTTAAAATCAAGTTTATGCAATAATATATCAACAACTGCTGTTAAAAATTATTACTTAATTATTTCTTGTTGGTTTATATATGTGTTAGATAATTATTTTAAATTTAAATAAACTCAATATTCCTTGATTTAATCATTCTATTGATACTAAAATAAGTGCAATGATTTAAAATCGTGTAAAATAAATAACTATACAGCTACAGTGTGCAATCAACATGAATAGTATAGGATGCATTTTTAACAAAACATTTAGATATTGTTGAAAAAATATGAAAGTTTCAGAGCAATCACTATGTGTGATATGAGTTATGATAAAAAACAATTAACTGAGTTGAGTTAATATTTTTCCCAGTATTAACTTAACATACATTTTTTGAGTTAAATACCATAGGTATTATTTGTCAACTATTAACGTATACTTATTAACATTCTTAACGTTGACTTAACTTAACTAATTCAAGTTGATTTCTGTTGTTAACTTCAGGTGGGTGTGCACATTTGCGTTTGTTTTATGTGTATAAAACATACGTATTTTAATACATACAAATACATACATAAAAATCTAATAATATGCACAAATACCCACGAGCAGATAATTGCAAATAATACTTTAGGTTCATAAAATAAATGTCATATTTTAAAACGTTTCCAGTTTTTTACGTAGGTACATATTTATTGTTGTGGTGATGCTGCACTATTCCGAGCCGTTGTTCGTATTAGATATTGAGTTGCATTGAGACGCGTTTATCGATATGGTGGTTGTAGTTTATACTATTAAAGTATGGCAATACTGTCCATATTTTAGAATTATTTCCATACACGCATGCGCTTCTTGTGTGTAGTTGAGTGTCAAGCACATTTATACCTATAATATATCTAGAAACATTAATTTCAATGATAGTGATGGTAAAATGTCTGCACATTTCAGTGTTATAATATATGTATGTTTTATATATCTGTGAGACAGTTTTAATGCAAAAGGATGATAATTTGATATTCCTATTATTGTAGTATTCGTGTGCTTACTGTTTATTAGTGTTGAAAATTATTGTCTGTTTGCTTTGCGTCTTGTATTATTAAAAATTAAACACTCGTACGTTTAGTATGCGGCATTCTTTATTTTAGTGATCATTTTACTGATCTAGACGTTGTACGTGTTACCCATTCATAATTCATAATATATTAGCCATGTTATGTATAGTATCGTCTAACGTGGCAACGACGCAACGTACAGTGTACCATGTAACGATAAATAATATCAAATGTTCAAAAAAGTGCAACATGAAATGACTAAATTTGGCAAACTGTTTTTATTTATTTTCACAATAATAGCATAACTGCATAAGTCCTTGACTAATAAGATATTATATGCCTATATATTGATTATTTTGAGTACAAACATTGATGTAAATATAAAGAAGGTAAACAGCTAAGTTACTATATAAATTAGTATAAACTATTTACTATTTAGTACAACAACATAATTTTGTTTTAAGAGCAATAATATTGACGTTCGCCATAACCGGATTAATTTAGACAAATATCCGTAAAATATGTATAGTATGCCTATTGGATAATATACACGCACTGCATATCGAAATAAAGTAACGTAATACTGTCATATAATAGTTTCTAAAGTATTTACAAATGGATATCGGTATGAGGAAGATATAAAAATGCATATGTACCTATCTACCATGTGAAGGTTGTACAACAGTATATCAACGATTAAATTGTAACAATTTGTTTATTTCAACCAGTCGAGGAATACAGCTATATTATTGCGGTATTCCTACCTATGAGTTAAATAATTTTTGCTAAAAATTTCAAGTGCAATATCATAATATAATAATGTTTAGTAACGTATTATCACTATTATGACTTATATTAGTCAATAACCTACATAGTACCGACGTAAATCTGAGGTTTTCAACAGTTGAAGTGCTGCAGAACACCCAAAGCAGTAATAATAATTGAAGACTGTATCGTAAAATAGGTACACGTTGTTCACACTGATTAAATTAAATACACGTTAATTTATTGGATTCGTCCCACACTGTTCATGAATAATATTTTCCTCGTTAAAATATGAAAATAATAATTGTAAAAACCTGCTGCAGTAGGTACATTTGAAACAAAAAATAACTCTATCGGGTCTGCTCTCGTCACCGTTGTGTGCCCGCGTAATTGACATTAATTTATGCAAATTACTATACATTATCATATTTTAATATATATTATTATTATGACGTGTTCTCGTAAATCATATTATATCAATTAGTTCATATGCGATGCTCATCATTCGTGATGGAATATATTATAAGTATTATTAATGCTTTTACATTATAAGCCCATCATAGCCTTATTATAATATTATTATGTCCGAGCACATAATATAATTATATTAGATTACAATATTTGTATATTAAACAATAAGAAATAAAGTAATCATCATCGGTTTTATTGGCCCGAAATCGTTTTTAGACGGTTATACGAAAAAATAAATGTATAACATTAAGGAAACGTGTACAATATTATCGTCGTGGATGAGGAATTAACAAGTCTATGCCTATACTATAACCGCGTGTTAATATCTACTTACGTTAGGTTAATACCAGGATACCTACCTACGACTGAGAGTTAATAAATTATTGAGGTTAATCACTGTCCGATCTATACACATCGATCGTTGATTTCATACTATCATCCATTAATAAATATGTACTTGGAAACTTATCCGACGTCCTGTATATATATAATGTTATGACATGTATGTACAGTTTTGGACGTGAAAATAAAGTTTCTTATGTAGTGTTTTGCTGTTGGAAATGTGTGTTGAAGGTACCCAAATATCTACACATATATTGTGACTGTGTTCCGTTGTGTTTGTCTATACTTATATATTCTGTCGGATCCATACACACACACACACACTTACATTTATGACGAAAATGAAGGACAATATCATATACGAAGTATACAGAGTTTATTACCCGAAACGGAAGAAAACAATAGTCGATGGTAAAAATCGTCTTCAATTTTTCTTCGAAAGCGTGTACAAAGTACAAACTATACATATACATAGGTATGTATTAGGTACTATTATTACTATTATTATACCATCCGATGTAGAACGTAATATTATTTTCTAAGTGTCTTATTCCTGTTTTTGCCACTATATCACGTTCAGATATTAAGTAAAAATAAAATCGGTAGAAATAATCGTCGGAGAAATATACAATGCAGACGTTAAAAAATTACATACAATAATAATATGCATTATGATTGCAGTTTAGCAATTTAATCTTAACATAAAATAATATGTTTATCTATTATATAGTATACTGCACTCATGTTATATATTATGCGCAAAGTCTTGTTTATTAACATTACACAGTTGAGGCGTTTCCCCGGAATCAACAACGGGCACGCGCACGTTTTCAAATTAAAAAATTGTATTTATTTTTACAATATTTGTTTTGTGTTTTAATTAAACGTTGTAGGTGTATCGTATCTATATTATTAAAACGTCCGGCGAATATAATAATAATATATAATAAAGGTACATATTATATATAGGTACTCAAGTTCCACGGCGGCGTGGTCGCTCGACGAACCGATTCATATTTCATATAGGTACCTACTTATCTATGGCATACGTTCATATTTTGTAGGCAACTATTACAGTGTTATAGTAAATATAATAATAATATACAGGAATTATTATTATTATTAATTTAACTGCCAAGTCTTGACATAATACATTCGAGTTATTATACACCCCGACAATCGAGCAGGTGCGTACCATTCGTTAAACATATGTTCTTACACAACCCCCCTCCCGCCTACAGGTTAATTCCGACTTGGACATGTTGCGTCTGCAAAAACGACATTAAGCCGATTGGATGCATATTATATATTATATATTATATTTATGTAAATCGCGAGGTAATGTTTTTTAAGGATTTAAATTTTTCTTAAGAGAACTATAAGTTAGGCAAGTACCTATACTTGAATATGAGATCATTTTCCTCGTTGGTTTTTTACAGTATTTCAGTTTTTTAAGAGTATTTTACCTAGGTATAACTCATCATAAATGGTCTAAAAATAAAATCAAATATCATAAAAACATCAGGATACAAACGCAAATAGCGTTCTTAACTCATTATAGACACTCGAGCTATCGTAAACTGCTTAAATCTTATATCATATTATATTATATAAATAAGTAATAAGTTATTATATACGTCATAAATTAACTCGAATCTTGTGAGTAATTGAGATTTCATTAATTATTATTATTGTTTGAGTTATTTTCACAGGTCGTCTGATAATCTTCTCATTCGTAGACATTACCATTTACCAGCACAACACTCATACGTAAGTATTGATACTATTAGTAAATAGAGTGTTTTTTTAGAAATGCTCACCACCATTTTTTCCTTCAGTAGTACCTACATTTATTCAAATTCTGATTTTTGGAATTTTCAAGTATTCCTAAGGAACACATTTTAAAATATTGGTGCAAAAAACCTCAAGTATTCGAGAATATGGTCTTCGAGTGTATTTAGTATTTACAAATGACGAAAACCAGAATTTGAATACACACATAATTTAAGCATAAAAATAAGGCGAGCATGTTTAAAATCATCTTGTATACGTCATTATGTCATATTTATTATCATATTGAACCGACGACGGACAAGAAAGTCGAAAAGAAAAAGTATTTTCCAGGCAAACGCGACGGGCAACTTTAGTGTGGCAATTGAGCACCGTAACGGCCGCGGCGAGAGAGACAATAAAGTTGAGCTTTTCAACAGCCGTTGTGTACTTTTCACATTTTGAACGCTGCAAGTGCTCGTCTGTAAAATGTCGTAAAAGGTGGCTGCTAGAGAATAAAATCGCATAATACATGGCACTTCGACCGCAACACCTAAATATGTGATGCATACCTGCAGGAGGATTGCAGTGGCGTCTTTGAGGGGTAGTGGCCATGCTCCCTCCTCCCTCCATTGTCTGTATTGAATTGACGGATATTGTTAATATTAGTAATCGATATTTATTATTTATGTATTATATTAGTATATTAATATGTATACCAAAGCCAACTTTAAAAATTCAAGATATGCCACTGGAGGTAAGGTACCTAGTGACGCACCGGCTGCAGACATTTTTTTTATAAACACGACTTGGATAACGGTAGAGCACCACCGGCCACTACACAACTAAATTTCTTATCATATTTATTAATTATTTTTATTTTATTTATACTATTCTGTATGGTATACCCTACATAGTACGTCCTTGTGACTATTGTATACCAAGCTCTCAATAAGACTTTAATGCAATATTATTGTCTAATAGTCTGATGATGCACTATCACCTATTCAGGTAAAATATAGAATTCAGTTGTTGGTTAAAACGAAATCTGGGGCTCAACTTCTGCAAATTATAATAAGCTCTTAAAAGTCTTTCCAGTTAGAGTGCTATAAACATAAACAAAAAAAAAAACATAAACATAAGACATTTTGTCGTATTATATACATTCAAGTGAGTTATAAAGAAAAACAGGAAAATAAGACAAATCATATAGAGCATGATATAGTATGACAATTATTTACGATACAAAAAAAAAACATTTTTATAAAAGGTTTATAGATTAATTAGGTCTGGGTCTCAATATGGTCTTATAGTTTTAGTGTTAAAGTTAGTTTTAGTTTTTCATCTAGATTAGCAATATTGTAATAATTGCCTAGAATTAAGACACTATAATAGTTATAGTATAATATGCACTTATAAATTGTTGTTAACTCTTTGTAACTCAATTGCTTTACCGCAAGTCACGCTCATCGCACTAAATTATTCAACATGTTGTGTAACATACTATTATGCAAATTTATTTAAATTGTTATTAGTTATTAAAATTTATAACTTATAATAGGTATATTATGTGAGTATCTACCATCTAGCTATCTCCAATAATATCAAACCTTATATTAAATTGCTATCAATCAACTTCTTCGTCCAATTAAAACATGCCAGATGAGCGTAATATTAACATCCATACGACAAGCCCACTTTTCGTCAGCTCAAACGTGGACGCCCCCATGATGCTCTCATATCATAATAATGAAAAAATGAATACATTTATACATAAGTAAGAAAAAAACAAAATCCACTTTTATTAATTGTAATATTTTTTTTACAGTACCCATTACTGCTATGCCACACCGTCAGTACTAATTAATGTGATTATTATCATTATATATTTATAAAAATTGTTGACCTGCACTTTTACTGCCAAGTATTATAATTTATAAGTATATTGTTAAACAAGTTTTCCTTATTTGTACTTTGCAACAAAAACAATTGTAATATTTTTTTTCCACAATGTATTAAAAAATGTATTTTTTCCTTGGTACCATTAGCACCAAGTTTAAATGAAGTATGGAAAACTTTATAATAAAAAAATATATATTTCACTACACATGTATATACTGTAGGTACATGTGCAGTTTATAATAAGCATAGTAAACACGACCTGCATATGTAATTATACAATGTGAAAACAAAAAAAAGTCATTATAATTTTTTTTTTGCTTATACTTTTGTGAGTACCTACCATATCAAAAAAGGCCATAAAATATACCTACCGTGTCTTTACTTTGTATAATATGTACATAATTTTAGTGGAGACCTGCGATATACATTTGTCCAACTACACATAGATTAATAGGTATACAGGTATAGAGATACAGCATTAAAAAAAATATTCAAAATGCCATTACTATTCATTTATTTTATGCGCAGTCTTCAAGTTATTCGTATTAATAAGAAATAACCTAATAAGAATCGACTGAGAATTATTATATTAATCAATAAATATAGGTATAGGTATATAGGTGCATATAGAATTATAATATCGCATGTTTTTGCAGTGTTCGAAATCTTAATGAACTAATTTCAAAGTATTCATTTCGTTTAAGTTGATATTATATTGATGTTGTGGGAGGAGACCTTCCACAAATATGGCCACTGCTATATGAATATACCTAATGGGCATTTACCCAAAACTTTTTATTGGGAAATGATAGCTTTTATGGCCTACATATCACGTCGATGACATATTATGAACATCTGTACTGGGGTTATTAATAACAGTGTATTAAAAAATCGTATACCCACCGGGATTACAATATTATACTCGAAAAATAGGTATGGGTAGTACGCGTATTGTCTGTGTGCATAGTCCGACGATATAATAATAATAATAATAATAATAATAATAATATATAAGCAGCCCGGCTGACTATGTGCGCGCGAGACTGGTCTACATCGATAAATCTCCGGGCTAAACGCTTTGACGGAATACCAAAACCAGTAGTCTGGCGGCGGTAGAAATTCCGAGAATAAAAAATAAATACAGCGTGTGTATATATATATATATGTTATAAAAAAATAATAATAATGATAATAAAAACGCAAGCAGCGGCCTCCCATCCATCCGCCCGCGAGACCCACCTCCCCTTCCGATGCCTTCGCCCCCCCTCCCTCCTCAACTGTCCGATCGAGATCTTCCACTCCGCGCAGTCGTCCGCCCGGTGGCGGTGGCGGAGGCGGCGGCGGCGGCGTCGGAAACGGCTACCGGGCTTTGCCCCCTTCGACCACCCCTCCGCCCATCTACGAGCGCTCGCGTCAAAGGAGCCGACACAGACACATAAATTATGTAAATGTTTCACCGATGCTCATTTGACATTTGCTCGTCATCGTCGTCGTCGTCGTCGTCGTCGTCGTATTATTATCGTCGAAGAACCCGTTGTCCTTTTCATGGACATGCATGTTACAAGGCGAATTTTTTTTCTCTTTTCGCATTTACATCGATTTTTTTTCACCACGTTTCTTTTTATTATTATTATTTCTGTTTATTTATTTATTTATTATTATTATTATTATTATTATTATTATCGGTTTTTTTCTCTTCTCAAACCGTCGTCTCGCCGCCGACGACGCCGGCCGACCATTGCTGCAGCATTAAATTATAAATTACAATAATATAAAACATAATACGATGATGACAACGACGACGGTTACGTAATGCTTAAGGGATGGACAAAACAGTATCTTCGTTAACGTCTCTGTCCGTAGCACTACTTGCAAATAGTAAACAGATGAAAATAAATGGAGCACCAGCGAAAAGTCGAAATCGTAAGTTCCCATAGCGCAGTAGAAGACATAATATAATTCTTAATGCATTTCGCATAATATATATTATTAACTGTATAAGCGGATTATTGGTATATACTCGCGTAGCAATCATAATATATTTTTAAGGATCGAGTAAGGAAGCGCCACCATTCGGAGTAACGAGTCCTTACTAAGGACGACTTATTTTTACACACCTTTTGTTATTCCATCTTTGGCCATCACACTTCGTGATTTTGGGACGAAATTTGATTTTTTCGCCAATCATTATATACCTCAAAATCAGTGTGCTGACATAATAATATAAGAGTCTTCACTGTGTAGGAAGTGGTCAGTACCTAATGTGAATAAGAATTTGGGAATAGATACTTACCGCATAGAAACGTAGAAGGCCATATAAATCAGGAAAATATAAACTTAAAAACAAATCTAGAACTGTTATTTTCATGATTTTTCTTTGTTAGTGTATAATAGACATCTCACGCATCTAACTATACCCACCTCCTAATACTTCTTTCACTTTTACACGTATATTTTGCGAATTTTGTGTCGAGCACTCGTGTCACCTCATTTATTTCGTCAAAAGACAGTAGTTTATTAATATTTGTTTTATTTTTTATCAAACATCTTATTTTTCTGAAAATTGTTACTTACAATAATTACCATATTTAACTTATTAATATAATTCTGAATGGAAGAGATAATCAAAATACGTACCTGCCATATACGTACTGTTTTTAATTCGTATTTTATTAATTATACCTGCGAATCAGTGCATCGCATATACATTCACGGATGCACAGAGCACAAAAGTTCGAGTAAGTGTAAGCGATGTGGAAGGGGGGTGTGTTATTTGGCATTGGACTCTCGATGACTTGAATTATTAATGTTTTCGAAGAGGTCACCGATAGAGGTGATGTTCAGTAAAAATCGTTTGGTGTACGTCATCGGTATTAACACGTCCCTGCAATATCTGCACAGAATCTCAACAAGCCACAGGCTGAATGTCAACGATTTTTGGCGGTGTATCGTTTTGTACAACCTATCGGTTGATGCGACCCACAGGTCCTTCCTATTTGATGTCGCTAATGATTATATTATGCGATTTCCACTGTGCCAACTCGCACGGAATCGCAGTCGCGTCTCAACCTTTATTTTGGACTTTTAAGGAGCTACCGTGCAAAGTCGACAACAAGTATCATTATGCACCTGTACCGCGATTTTAATACATAACCGCGTATTTGGTTGCAACCGCAACCGACCGATCGAGCGGTGCGCGGAAACGTGTGTTTTTTTCATCTGGTCACGAACCGGAACGATACCCGCAGCGGGCCGCGAAAAAATATGATTCCCGTAACCCTCTCACGCCGCCCATTATTACGCCACATCAAAGTCCCATTACTCACATCACATCGCGTTTTTGACGTGCATATCATTTAAAACTCACGAAAAAAAAAAACAAAAAAAGGGTTCCTAATGCGTTTTCGTTACACGCGTGTACCTCGTCCAAATTTACACTGTACACGAATTTATTATAATAATATTAGGTCAAAAATATTTATTCGTCCGGACGCACTGCACAACGGTGGGGTAATTAATTCATTAATTCACCGTTTCTCAAAACGTTTCGGAATCATTTAATTATAGTACGAGCTGCTCGTCGTAGAACAAACTTACAAACTACATAATATATTGCCATAAATTATAATTAGATAATTATAATAATAATACACAACTTATAGATATGGCGTAGGGTATTAAACATTAGGTGGGTATACAAAGCTATGTATAATTTAATTTAATTAAAATCAACAACAATATAATATTATTATTTTATAACGTGTTTCTCGAAACCTATGATTTTCATTTTTTTAGTTTTAATATGTGTTTAAACACGGTGGGAACGAATCTTAGTATTATTAAATTTGTAAACGATTAAAATGTACTAGAAAAGTATTATTCGATTTGTATTAAAACGATCTAACTTTTGTGTTGATATAACTGAAGTGCCAATACTTAATATTCTCGTATCGATGTATCGATAATGAATGTTTTTAATTAATAATAATAGAAAGTTCACAACGTTCTGGATTTGACACAAACAAAAAAAACAATATGACTGCAATCTCGGATAAACATCTTATTATTCACTATTATTGTGCAGGCTACTTTATTTTTTTTTTTTATTAAGAATAAGGCTTCGACATCAGAGGTCATTAGCCTGAAAAGGTTTACAATGGTAGATTAAAGATTAGAAATATTGAAAAAGTCTTATGTACGTAGTAACATGAGAATTAAACAAAATAAGTAGATAAATAAAATAAAATAGTAATGTTAAATAAATAGGTAAAACAGTAGTATTTGCAGATTTTTATAATAGGTTGGATACTTTGATGGCATTAAAAAAAGTTGAAGATGGCATCGGTGTGCTACTTTATTGTTGTTTGTGATCTTAAATTAATAACGAACAGGGCCACTATCATTATATTATATTTTAGTATACTATATTATGATAAGAGGACTACTAAACATAAAAACGATGTGTTGAATAATATTATAAAAAACGTATTATCATAATAAATTGCAGTATACCTGTACCATCAACTTGTTGAAAATATGAAACCCACACTAGGTAGTGATTTTATTTTAATGTTGGTTTCAGATTATCGTTGTTTGTTATTTAGTGTAGTATCACTATTTAAGGTGATACGAGCTAGTACTTTAGAAGTTTCAAGTAGGCCCATCGCATCAATTGGGAATTGAGTCCAGAATTGGTGCTCTCTGAAAAGGCGATTTCCGATTTCCTTAGAAGTTTTTATTACGATGGTCGATGCATAACTGTAAATAAATGACTGTATAAATTACAACAATCGACTGCAAAGTGACAAACTTTTCAGATATGTAGCCCAGTACTGTCGATCTTAACGAAGCTGAGACTCCGGATCGTTTTTCAATAATTACAATAATTGTGTTTTTAATTTTTATGTATAAACCCTTATTTTTAACCTGACTAATTTTACAATGTGGACGTTGACCTTTACTCAATAGTTGTAGATGACTTCAATTGGAATATAACGCATATCAGCTGATATATGTCTAGACATACTATCTCACTTTTCAGACCAATGTCCATCAATATCCTGTAGTCTGTGCCAAGGTGAGCGAACTGAGATGAACGACTGTACGTATATATAATATTATATGTGTATCTATTTAAAGTATTTCGAAAAAACATTTAATTAAATTTCATAGACCTCTATGAAGCACATTTATATTGGTTTTACACTATTAAAATCATATTTAATTAATTTTTTTTATGAATTCTATCTGGTAATATTTATACAGTGTATAACTGTTTGCATTCTATTTTAACAAATGCTCTAAAGGCTAATTTGAAAGATACCATATTTTATTGTATCTAGATGGTACTATAAAAGGGCAATTTCACAGTAGAAAAACTACAAAAATCCGACAATTTTAAGCAAATTAAAAGAAATGTCAACAAGTGCGGTTAAGATTAATCTCCGATCATACCTATTACCTATTCACATTGCTTCAAATGCATAGAAATATTTCATTTTGTAATAACAGTTTTTTATGGAATAAAATACATTGTTTAATTAACCCCATCATATTGAAGTTAGCTTGTGTTTGGGTAAATGAGTTAAGACTTTAAAAATTCAATAAAATCAATTTACAATGTCACTTAGGTACAACGAATATTCTAAATTCACATAATTTAATTTTGCAAAATCTATCTATCTAGAAAATAACTGAAAACGATTCTAATTATTGTATAAATAGTTATTTTTTAAACCAACACTGTTGATAGAACTTAGTTTTTGTAATGTAATAATTCGAATGTTAAATTGTGGCGTCGAATTGTTAAGAACGGCAGACATCTGATTTCTACAGTATTCTGTACGTCATTTCGTAACTTATAGGTAGGTTGACAGGTTCGGGTAGGTACGTCAAATAAAAATAAAAATTTTCATGATGGCCTGCTCCCATCCTGCAGGTTGAATATATTATTACAACCAAACATCCCTACCACATATTATACCGCCGCCGATCATTTATTAAATTACACGAGTGCGTATTTTTTTGTATACACTCAATTAAAAAAACGTGTTACATTTTTCAATTTATTTTCACCGTCCAACAAACGTATATAATATTTAGGTATCTATATACCTGTACATATATAGTATAATATTCACCACGATATTGTTCAGCTGATGGCGACGAAATGGCGTTTAAACAAGTGGGCGTTTTTCGATTATAATAGAGTATTATTATTAGATATCTCGGGTAAAAATCATTTTAGAATGCGATATAGCTTCTTTTATATAATACCCACATTATATATGTACTATATAGGTGTAGTATTATATTCGTGGTTCGTACCTGCACACATTAAAACTATGTTAAAATAACACATTGTATTATTATGTACTGTATACTTTAAAATTGAAATTGAATATGAATACAGAGAATAAAAAAAAACCCCGAAAATACGATTACACCCTTACGCGCAACGTTAGACATTTTACTGATATGCACGACGTGTGACGTAGTCGTATTATATACGAGTCGCCGTCGTCAGTGTCAACCAACTCATTATAATTATTATTATTGCGACGTGTCAGAATTCTCTCCCGAAGTTTTTTTTTCGTCCATTATTACGTTTATTTTTTCATTTTACTATTATTTTTTTTTCTCGTTTGTATGTGTGAACCTGATCGATTTTACTATAAAAATGTCATGAATCTCCGTATGACGTGTATATAATATTATATATATATATATATTATGCTATTATTATTATTTTTTGTTATTGCAAAAAAAAAAAAACAAAACTTTGCTACTGTGTGCAAGTTGGCGGCAACGGTGGTGTCCAATTACCGGAGAAAATTCCAAACTTGTATTATTATATATATATACGCGAGCACGCGGTATATAACCGTATCGTATCGAGGCAAAACGTAATTGGAGATTTTGAAAGGGATCGCCGCCGCCGCCCCTCACAATGTATATACATATATATATATATATATAATAATATTACTATTATTATTATTATTATTATTATTATATAGCCGGCAGCAGGTCCTCCAAGTATGTATATATATATAAATGTGTAATATAGATACTATGATATCTAAAAGGGAACAAACATTAATAATAAACGCCCTACAGTTTTAATGGTATTTAGCCAGGAAACGCTGCTGCTGCTGCTGCTGCTGCTGTTGTTGCCGCCGCCGCCACTCCGCCGCCGCGTTTTCAGTCCGAGGTCTGAAGATGCTGGAACGGTATATACAATATTTTATATTACACATTATATTATTATTATTATGTGTACGAATCTGCCTGGAAAATCGTGAGTCGCTCTTTCGGGCGGGGTTTTTCCGACCGGTTGTCGACTTTTCGCACGACAACCCCTCTTCCAGAGGGCTACCCTCTCGTCGCGAGCGCCACGTCCGCGCCAACTAACCCACGACACGGACGACGCCGCCGCCTGCGCCTCATACTAAAATATTTTATTATATCACATTGTTGTATGGGTAGTTATATATATATACGAAACACACGATGTCCAACCATCATCAAACGACTGTATGATTTATTCTTTTGTCTAATGCCAAAAATATGTTTTTTAATTCATGAAATAATAAGTAATAGCACTATAATCCTTGTGTGTGCTGTTAAGTTGCCTTCCACTAAATTTTTTTCTAAACTTCGTCATTGTGTTGTTTCTTTCAACGATGGGTTACTGCAGAAGTTATAGCGCCCGCACAGAATATCCCAAGTGATATATCAAGAGTGACATATCTCAAAGTTTAATATTTTATAGGTGGGTCCAATAACTATTAACTATACGTGTACATATAACAATATGTTGGTCTTTATTTTTTTTTAGTGCTCTAGACAATATGAATTATTACCTATTTGGTAATTTTATGTAGTTCAAAATATAATGCTTGAACGTGACAGGGATTGACGCAGTAAATAATAAGTTTATTGACATTTTCACTGTTAATTAAATATTAATATAATATTTAATCTCAAATTTTTATTATAAATACTATATATAAATTTTATTTTTTCCGAAAAACAAAAGAAAATGTTAAGTATCATTTGTAGTCAAATTGTTTTGTCTTTTTTAATAATTTTGGACTAATCGATTTTTGAGCACTATAAAAAGATGAATTCATATAGTATAGGTTAGTGGTTTTCAAACTTTTATTATACACGGCACACCGTACACCCTAAAAAATTTTCACGGCACACTGACCTTTTTTTACATGAAAAATTCAATGCAATCAGTAATTTATGGAAAAACCGCGGCATACCAGTGTGCGCCGCGGCACCCAATTTAAAAACCACTGGTATATGTATTACTATACCAGGTTAGTTTTGTTAAATTAGGTATAGATACCTAAATAAAATAGCACAAAATATTACATATGAGTATTCTGAGACAGCGTAAACAAATTTAAAACTCTAAATATCAACAAAAAATATTATAAATATATAAACAAGCATATACATAAAAACATTAAAAATTAATATTATCCATATAACTTGAGACTTATTATAAATTCTCGATGACGAGCGGTTATAGTTAAATAAATATAATATAATAATAGAAATGTAATTTACATCCACCGTCATATAATGGTCTCTTCACGACTCAGTACTTTTTGTCGTTATTTTACTCAATATTATCCATTAATTAAGTGTATAAAACTCGCATACTACAGACAGGCTAATAAAAAAATAATGTTTAAAAGAAAATATGTAATTATTCTATGCTGGTGTGTAATTATTTTTAAAAAATGATACTGGAAGAATAATTATATGGTTGTAATGTCTCTGCTTTAAATGCATAAATATTGAAACTTGAAATCGTCGTTTTCTCCCATGCTGTACTGCAGAAGGTTTCGTTGAGCTTCTCATCCATCAATAATGACTGTTTTTCTACGGCTGAAGTACATCGACAGTTATTTTGAAAGTCAACAGATTGGTTACTACATTAAACGTCCACAAAGTCGTTCGTAGCGGAACTTGTCTGAACTGAATCGGATGCAGCAGGTGTCGTACAGCTGATTTTCCCAAGCTACGACTCACAATAATTATTTTGATGAAACGTCCTCATAATACATACCCAGCAAATTAGAACAGCTGCTCGGGAAAATCCATCCTTTCACTATGGATAGGTGAATATGGTGTAGTTACGCTAATCAGCCGGTAGTGTTCGATGTCGTAACGATGCCAATTCAATGATTAAATTCGTTCACCAGTAATATCAATAATTTTATAATAAATCGTACCACGTCAACTTACCTTGAGGAGGTTCGAACAGTCGTGTTGCCGACGTGTCGGCGGGACGGCCGTCGGGACATTTTTATAAAAAAATTCTTCTAATAAACGACGGCTAGCGACCCACACATTGTATAGAGTTTTTCAAGATAAGTAAATAAATATTGAAATTGATAAATAAGCTCGTCGTGTGGCGTGTACCTACCACTCGGAGTGCTTATACACTCGGAGGCGCTTTTTTCACGTCGATCTATCGCAACGAAGTGCTACACACACATAATAATATTACCTATGGGTACTTATTGTATATTTTTGTGAAACAGCAGGCATCGTCCGTTCCAATTTCGCTGCTGTCTCGGCTTTAAATGCATAAAACGACTGGCGACGTGTCGTATTATAATAGTTGTAGATTATTGTACACATTAAGATTCACTGTTCGACCCGCGCGCGTATTATAGTACCGTATAGTCTAGTTTATATATTATATGAAACTATTATTCTTATTTTATTTATTTATTTATTTTTTTTATTCATAAAAGGTATTGAACGCAATAAACTCGAATCGCTTATACATATTATATATATACCTACCTACCTATGCGTGTGCTTCTAAGAATTATACTCGTTTAACGTTTACATATACATACATGTAAGACGATAATATAATTTATAATCATATAATAATATATGGCCTGCAGTACCAGTTTTTGTCAACCTGCGCTCTGCAACATGGATATCATACTAAACGCACGCATCTTATGTATACATATACATACATTATATTATAGATTCGCATTCAGCGTTTGGCCCATTAGACACGCAAGCAGCTCGCGATATTTATTGTATTTATATATATTACATATGTAGGTCCTACATATATAATATAATATATGAGTCTGTGCGACTATAATACACTATGAGAATAATGCGTCCAGCGTGAGCTTAATAGTTATTATTATCTTATACCACAGAGCCATAGTGTCTGTAGTTAGATTACTTGCAAAATTATCGTTTTATTGGTCGCAAACGCGGTCGTTTTATGGATAGGTAAGCTCAAATACATATACCGTGGTGGGTCACAAAAATCAGACTCCATTGTTTTTTTTACGTATTTTACGCCTGGGAAAACTGACAGTCGATGACTATAGGTCTTGACGCATATTTGAAGAAAAACAACCTTTTTTACTCCAGATCAATAATTATAATTCTGATCATTATTAAAGCTGTTTTAAACTCTCTGATTATATATTTAGGCCTGTTATTTAAACGGTCTCAAATTTTTATACCTAAATTTAGAGATTTCATACAAGTGCACTTGATGCACCTACCTATAATAAAGAATTAAGACATACTCACTGCAGAGAGAGTCACTGGACTCGGCTACGATGCAATCTGTAATACCAATCAGGTCCTTCACATGACCTTGCTCCGTGGAAATTGCCAAGCTTGATGTCTAGTTCTGCTTCTGTCTATGTTTATGTCGCGTGTCTGCAGGAATTCCAAATTGTTTTTCGTCGGAAAATGGAACAATTGAAACTTTTTTTTAACTCTCGCGAAAATGGTCATCTCCAGCACCAACTATCTTGAATGATATGACTTTAATGTGTTTTCGGTGCAATCAAAATATTATACTGTTTTGTGAAGTAGAAATTACCAAAGTGTCGATGTTATGGAAAATCCATCTTTTACAGAACATTTTTACTTAGACCGCGGACTGCCGCAGTGCTGCTGGACGTATACGTATTTTATATACCTACATAATATTTCTCATAATATATATTAGGTATATATATTTTGCAAATAACATTTTAAATCTTATAAGGGAAAATAATTAATCATTTTGAGTCATTTTTAAATACAACATAGTGACTGCGACAAGTGCATATATATATACATATACATATTATAATTTATGTATAAAATATATTAGTGCGGCGTACGGAAAAACCCTTTCATATTCGAAATAAAAACCTGCGCATACTTTGTAAGTTGTATCAGAGAATAATAATAAATTTTCTGTTCAAAACGTTCATTCGACCGAGTCCGTTTACCGAAATGGAAATAACAGAATAGTAGGTAGATTATAATAACATATATATCATATATATATATATATCATAATTTGTATTATATTTTTTAGTCCAAAAGGTTTTGGAGCTTTTAGTTCCTGAAGATTTTTCAGACGTCGAAAATATAATGGAAAGTTAAAAATATAATAATACTATGTCGTCCGACGGTGACATATAGGAAAGTTTTTCCTTTATATCTACAGCTTTAATCGCCCACTGGCTCCGATTACGGTCTAAACGAAAAATATTTTTTCACCCATTCAGTCACCGGACTGCATATATTTTTGCAGAAATAATATTAAAAACAGAAAAAATGATACCCTTGAACAAATGTGATAAAATCAATTTTGCTTAACAAATTTTGGAATATTTTGTTAGCAATTAAATATTTTACAACTTTCAAACAATTGTAAATAAAATGTTTATTATTCGGCTATTTATAGACATTTTAAAACTAAATAAAACTGAATATAAATATAAATCCTATATAAGATCAATAATCAGACATATTAATCATTCGCTGTACTCGAAAGGCATACGTTCATTTCAAAATTGTTTTTAATAATATTGTTAAAAGTTTACGATATCAAAAAAAAAAAAAAATAGGCCTACCTACAAAACGATTATTCGCATCCCCAAAGTCATAATTATACCGGTAGTATCGATATATTCCTTGCTTCTATTTTATGTACACAATCAAGTAAACAACATTTTTAATGGGTTTTCGATTCTGAGCGGGGCGATGGAAGTATAATGGTTTTACAATGATGTGACTTTTTTTTTATGTCTGTCATCACCATCTAGAGCAGTAAAAATACTTCAATCTTTAACTTTGAGGGTGGATTTGGTGTTAAATAGGATCTATAGTTGTTACTTGGGGTGCATAAATATGGAAAACTGAGAATAAATACGTATATAATATCAGTTTTTGACAAGATCAATTTTAGTATTCTGTGTTAATCTTTGAAATTTACTCCAAATATTTATACTGTCATTTTAAGAAAAAATGACAATTTTTTAAAAATATTTATACTTTTTTTGGTCAAAAGACCTGAAAATATTGTACATGGTTCCTTGTATATTTTGCTAAAGCACTATATCCAAAATTACATGTGCACAGTTATTTACATTTGTGTACTAAGAATAGTATGTCGATGATAATAGATTAAGTAGATTTTTGGATTTGATAAGGTTAGAAATTGCAATATAAACAATTCGTAAAAGGTTCCAAGTATCATAAAAACTACATCTTATATTACAAATAGTTTGTATTTTTAAAAACCATTTTAAAGAATTATTATACTTAGTAGGTAATTACATTATGACAACTCAGAAATTACTCATTTGGATTAAGGTACATCAACATTTTCAAAAAAATCATCCACTAGATAATTTACAGTAAAAAAAAGAGTTCTCATTTAAAATAAACAAGTCGTATCATCACAGGATTAACCCCAAGAAGTACAAAAAACATCAGAAATTTAAAAGAATAGTCTTAAGATATACTTAAAAAATTAAAAATGTGAATTTGAATAAATGTTCTATTAAAAGAAAGAAAAATGGGAGTGAGAGTGCTATATACGAGGGCATTTTTCTTAAAAAAAATTTTCTGTTTCTTAATATTACATTAGAATCATTTATGAATTTAAGCTCAAATACTATTGACATTTTATCTTGAGTAAAAATTTATTCATAATTTAGTATTTACATAACCCTAGATATGTCTAGACGTCCTGTTTATCAATAAGGCCAGAAGAACTGAAGGGGTCTATTGACCTTTTCATTTTATTCTATTTTCACAAGACCCCGAGCATAGATACCATTTTGTCTAGCAATATAAATAATATACCTATGTTTGATGTACGATATTATATATTGATTTTGCTGTCCCCTCTCTAGAAATTGGTACAGAGACAGCATTACATAATATATTACACTTCAATAATGCACGCATGCTTTACACGATAAATTTAATGTTAATGATTGCATTAATAATATACCTAACATCAGAATAACTATCGTGGCATTGTTGTATAATATTATGGACGTGCGACTGCAGGCGCGTAAATGATAATAATTGAAGATCGGATAGAAAAACTACCAAGGACCAAACCATATAATATTATTATGTAATAATGAATTATTAATTAAATTAGAACAGCGTATCATTGAGAGATTGTATAAACAACGAATATGATTCGTCACAGAAATGTAAATTGAAAAATAGATTAAAAGGTAATACAAGTCGATATTAGAAAATGAATACCGCATGTCGAAATAGTCGCATTACAATAATAGGTACACAGTCGTAGTATAGAAAGGGTAATACTATCGTGGAAACAAGTCAAACTGTTAAAGTGTAATAAAATATCACTGTGCTTAACAGTTTAGAGGGCGGGGCGTTAACAATGCATTACGCACAATAATGATAATAATACGTATATAATATTATATTATTATGTGTTGATAATGACAACTAAATATAATTCACATGGAAACAGATCGAAGGTGAGATTAATTTTACTTATTCAAACCATTTTGAAATGGCCCATGACCTCCGCGGCATGTTAATTAGTATTTCGACAAATGTATTATATTACGAAATACCATGATTATGACTTGTGCCCCATGTTAACTGCAAACATTAAACAAAATTGAAAAATGTATGTACCTACTGATAATTTTATTATATTTATAATTTATATATATAATAATATACTAATAATTTTTTCGAAACTCGGTGGTTTTAAACTTTCACAAATTGTATTTATGGCTAGCCATTAGTCAAAATATGTTACATATTTATGTTATGCATCAAATATAAGTGTGTTTATATCTATGTAATTATTAGATATTTAACAGTATGTATTTATAATAATTTATATATGATTATAAAATTACCAAACATACAACACTAATGAACAATGCTATTACATATTTAAGTCCGATTGCTCTTGTAGTAGTTTAAGTGTGAATAGTGTGATCTAAACTTATAAACACAATTTATTTAACTGTTCATAATTTAAAAAAAAGATATAACTTATCTACTCAATCATATTAAATCATAATATATTTGAAAGATTGTGTACCAAGTAGAATCAATACATTTTAAATTCCTTAATAATATATTTTTCTAACCCTCAATTGGGCCCGAACACTATTATTTTTGGCATGTGGAGTAAAACTTTACCACACCATAATTTTAGACACATTTTGTTTTGTTTTTTTTTACACATTTGTGAACATTTGACTACATTTATGTAAATTTAAAGACATGTGATTTATCAAATAATACATAATATATAATACAGATATTATCTGAAACCATTATATTTCAGCTTTCAAAGTATAGATGTGAGATCATTATGTATTTATTTGTTTATAAAATATAATTTTCTGTAATATCGATATCTTATATTATGTTTATGCATGTATACTTTTTTTTATTTTAACTATAGCTTAGTGTCATGTAATTCGTGAATGGTAAGTCAAGAACAATACCGTTGGGAGATTTTTTTTGTGATCTTTCATTGCTGTTGGTCGTTATTTTTCGACCCCTATTTTTTGTAGCAATAGTAAAAATATATAAAACACAAGGGAAAATTATTTACATCTTACGCCGTACGTGCTTGGGTATATAAATATGTACCTTTATAAAAAAAAAAATAAAAAAATACGTACCTACTTTGCACCCGAGGGCCGAGGGTCAAGCTGGTTAAGTTAGGTTAACCCAACAACGTTGTACAAACAAATATTTTTCGAATGTCGTCGAAATAAAACAGATGGCCGTGACTTACCGTACGAATCTATATTTCGACCCGCTGAAATACGCACTCAACAAAATAATATTAATGTTACCTGAACGCAAATAAACCAGTATTATAGGTGGGCGACTATGACCTATAGTCGCACGTGGGTATAACGTAAATCTTATTACTATAAACATCGCATATCTACCATAAATCATAGACCACATAGATTATACTATAATAATTTAACTTGTCAATAATCGATATTTCCAAAATAAAACATTCAAATATAATTTATGTCTTAAGAAGTCATCATCATAGATTATATAAAACCAGATACACGTATAGTAGTGTACTATAGTGTACTAAATATTTGAACAATAATATGTAATTCTAAAAAATGAAAACAAACGAAAACCTACATGCATCACTGATATTTAGCACCCCCACTAAATTCCTAACCATTGTCATATTATTGGATTCAATAATTTATTCTTCATAAATAATGATTTATGGTTCTACTAGGTAGGTTCGAGTTATCAGTAAATGCAGAAGTGCATCATTTGGGTTTATCACAAATGTATATATAGAATATAAAGCCCACAGAAATAATTGTTCATCAAATCAGAAGAAAATATTTGAACAAATAGATACTTAAAAAATGTAATACAATTATCATGATTAATCCATCTCCCGTTGGCTAGAGTATAATAATATTTGTGTGTACACAAATCCATGGAATTTTTTTATAATTTGTGATTTATACCTGTTATAAATACAATAATCAAATATTATAAATACATATAAATATTTTGTTTTCTCTTTAACTCGGTCTGACTTTCCAACTTCTACACGTAACGTACGTAAGTCTAAATAATTATAATATAGTGACACGACCAAACACACACGCGACACTGTCACACAAAATATCGCATGTTATGGTAGGCACTAAAGAATACCGTGATTGTCCGTATCGCCGTAAATTACATCGACGAATATATAACTCAATACGATCGCAAACGGACGTCATTCAGCAGTAATAATTAGTACCGTTTATCACAACGATATCAGCCCATATACTTTTGTTTTTCCCGGTCGACGCATTTTCTTCGAAACGCAGTGATTTATAATAGGTACTGATGTTTTCCGTTTACTGGGAAACATATTATATTATTGTTATCCCGATGTATAGTGTGCAGACGCACATACATGTACACACATAATATATACTATGTATAGGTATCGCGGGCCCCGCGCGTTTTTAAAAACCGAAACATTTTCCGGGCCGGTGACTTTTCCCCCGACCTCCGGGCCCTTTGCGCCGCCGAAGAGACGGGTGGTAGGCCACCACAGTTTTGGATAGTTTCCAGCGCATTACAAGTCTCCGGGATAAATATTCCGCGAAGCGTCCGGCCGGTCGGAGGTCGGCTGGCGTATACGAGATAAGGGAGCGAGAAAAGGCCAAAGGCGTGGGGTGGCGAGGAGAGGAGAGGAAAAAAAATGGACGAAAGAATTTCAGTGCACACGAGGCGCATTATACGTATATGTATATATATATATATATATACACAATGTGCACACGAGGCCGCACGCACGCACGCGCGTATATATATATATATATACATAGTTGACTAGGTGGTTTTGTGATTGACAGCTTGTGCGCCGTGGAGCAAAAAAAGGCAAAAAAAGGAAAAGAATTAGAAAAAAAAATCCGGTGGAACCGAAAATGATTTACGACTTTGAGTGACTCGACTTCTACGCCACGGCGGCGGACACTGCGAGCGGACGACCTGCTGCCGGAGGGACGGGCGCAGGCGCGGGCCGAATAAAATGGCATTTTTTTTCCTTTTTTAAATCCGTATTTAAAACCGGTGGAGGGAGAGAGGAAATTAAGTGTCGAAAAATAAGAATTAGACGCGACACGCGGAGTGAAAAAGGAAAACGACCAGTGCTTTTCCGCGATACGGGACTGCGTGCGGCGGCGACGACGGTTCGTACGATTTGTTTAAATTACGATTTCCATCACGGAGATTTCTATTTAACTCGCGGTGGCCGGTATCACAAGAACGTGTATAATAAAAAATGATAATATGCGAATATCCTTGAGAATTCAACCTCACTTATATACGCTCGCGACCGTACGTGACTGATTTCACATTTTTTTTTTTTTTATCATAATATTATATTTGCAACCTGCCGAGATTAATATGATATTTTTTTCCTACAACTCAGTGTAGTATACTTACGTTTCGCCGTCGTCGGACTAAACGGCATAATAATATGCTCTGTACATTTCTGAACTAATTACTCTTACACACAGGCACACAGCTCAGACATAAGCATATGCGCACAGACGATATTTCTGACTCTTCTTCTCTAATGATATTTGATTGCCAGTGTGTTTGTATTACATTATTAAAAGCGTTTTCAGGAGCGCAAAACGTAGACTATAATCGTATTATAATATAATAACTATTAGGGGTTCGGATTTATACCTAAAACATTATAAACTAAAAATAGATACACTAAAAAATCAAGAAGTATCATGTTTACAAAAATATGCGTTTTTTGCGCTGCCAGAAAATTGGTAAATACGCTGTAAAATTATAATATGGTAGTAATATAGATTCATAAAGGAAAGGTTGATATTTTTTAAATTAATAAAAACATGATACAGGAATACTTATATTATTACATGATATTATGATTTCCATAGAAATAGCATGAAATTCAAACAAAAATGTAAAAAATAAAGTGATGGTAAAAAAAATATTTATATCTGGTTATTATATAGGTGACTTTGGATTTACCTTTGTTTCTTCTATATAAATATATAAAAAAAAAAATTAAATTGTTGAAACTAATTGTGTCCACAAAGTTTAAATAAATAAAAAAAAATTATTAAAATTGGCAAATTATCTTTACTAATATTTACATTTTTATTTTTAAATCGTATGTAAAGTTTTTACTTAATTTACGAAATAATCCAATTATACGATATAACCTACCAAATATAATCTTAAAATGATTATGAAATATGCTCTGCATACGGTAAAATGTTACAACATGCAAAAAATATACGCTTTAAAATAATTTGTATTTTTAATCACACCTTTATGAAACATATTTTTTGCTTATTTAGCATTCAGTACTATCAATCTGTAAAAATATGCGAACGCATACAAATCTATGTCCTAATTATATATTAAATTATTATGCAGGTATTGATATTCTAATCGCATTCTGCAATCTACTATTGACTATGATAGACAAAATAAGGTGATTGTTTGATTAAAAAACAAAAAAAAGCCTTCGTATGAAAAACGATTTTATACATATTTTGACTTATGCAGGCTTAAAATCAAACTCAAAAACTTCATCATTATCTCAGGTCAATTCTTAGGTGTTTGAAGTTTCAAACCGAATTAATACACTGCAGCCTCACACGGTTTCATCTCAACGTTACGTATTAATTTATATTTTATTGATGTACCTAAACATATATGGCAGTGGCGGTGTTGTAAATATTTTTGAATTTTCTATTTAATAAGAACAATTTCATACATATTTTGAGGCGTATGTTTGTCTTTGCCAACGACGTCATTAAATGTATTAATTGCAGGTATCGCATAGTGTGAAAACTCTACAGGTGAAACCCCACAAAAACACTGTGATTTAGTTTGTACACGGACGCTGTGACTTCCTGCACGGTATTTATTTTCAGTGCCAATACGAATCAATTTGCGACCATCCAATACAACTATTCAATATTCGTCTTTAACTACCTATGCCTTCATATAAATACGTTTACTATAAACCTATACGTCCTATTGGGCATATCTATAATAGAATATTATGTTATACTAATGCGTTTTATACACATACACGCATGGTGTTTGAGTATTTCCAGATGAGCATACGTAACAATATTGGTATACGTATACCTATTTAATATTAAAAAATATCAAAAAAAATGTTGTTATTAAATGTCCAGACAAAGCAGTGACGTAGTCGTGGCATATATATATATATATATATAGTTGGACATTGTTCGATTCACGTATATATACCTACTGCTGAACCACGCTTGAACCGTAAAAAGTAATCTTGGCTGAGATGATGTACATGAAAAATGTGCTATCGATAAGCCCACTCGAGAGTTGGTAGGTACTTTTAGTAGGTAGCATTAATAGTTAAACATACACCGTGGTAAAATAATTCAAAACTACGATTTATAAATGTATCCATTTGTAAGATTACAATTTACTATAATCCTTTATATAAGCTATATATATAATGTACACAATTTATTAACTAACTCGAAACTATTCAAAATTGTCTAAACTTATATCGAATGTGAATAAATGTGACTTGTACTTTTGTTTGTCAATGTGCAATTTTTAACTATATACTATACATAAATATATATTATATAAACGCGTTGTCGCGTACATATTTACTCATCAATAATATTCTCTATTTGATAACATCATACTTTTTTTACACTGCAGTAAACATACTGGTAAATTATAATGTAAAAAATGTGTAACATATTATACAAATATGGTATTGTCAAGTTAAAAAAAAAATGTTGCTAATATGTCTATATTATATTAACGGGATTTGCGTCTTTTGAACACTTTTCGTATACGGCATCGCGAACGTGATTTTTTTTACTGTCCTTATACTCTATATAATTTTATAATATGGATAATTTTAAACATCAGATTCCGGGGATACTGTATCTACCAATAAAGTAAAGGATAGCCAAATTTTGTACACTGGTAACTGATACGTAGTTATAACCAATGATCTATTTCGTATTTCTGTGAAATAGTATATTTTAATAAATATTATTACCTTCTAAAACTTAGTTAATAATTTATTCGAAAGACTTTTTAAATGTCCCTGCACACAGTCGACCAAAATACTATCAAATTCGTAATCTGGATATTACTCGAGCATAACATTCGTTTACAAAATATCTTAAACATCACTCAGCTTCAGCCCCTTATTATCATTAGTCTATAATCTTTCGAATATTATCCTTTTATATAAACTTTTCCTTACGTTTTCGCGTTATTTTCGTATCATTTCACTTCAAAAGTTACATATAGTCCCTACATCTAATTTTGTATACACACTATATTTTTTTTATGATTACGACATTAACACGTGCCCGTTGTGAACACGTTGCTAACCCTGCAGGCACTAGAATATATAGTATATATATATATATATAAACTTTGTGACGATTTATATATATATATATACATTGTGACGATTAACAGAAAACAGGGTTATTGTTAATAATATAATATAATATAAATTATAAGCTTTGTGCTGCCTTCATGGACTATTAAAAACGTATGTATGTATATATATTGTAAATAGTGTTCATTTGTTGTTTGTTGTTACCCATATCATTATTATTTATGTATTTTAACCGTAATGCAAAAATGCATCCCCTCACACACAGGTTTTATAATACATTGTTTTTATATTCTTCGAAGTTACTTTTTCTCTGCTTAAGATCAACATTATATTAATATTATTACTTTGACATCGGTTACAAACAGCGCCTAGGTATACTGTTGCAGCACAAGTTTATATTTTTTTCTACACGAGACTTATCGATTTTTACAAAATATGTTATTTCGTTATGCGTTATAACGCGTACGTTGTGAAATAATAATAATAATAAAAATAATAATAATAAATAATAATAATAATAATAATAATAATAATAATGCTATACTGCTATACATTTCTTTCCCCGTACACACACACATGCGTATAAAGTATAAACGTTTAGATCCCGGAAACATTTTTTTAGAACGCGAGCAATGTATGTTTTTGAAACCCATCATACACAGTATAATAAAAATATACACATCATCGCTACATATATATGTGTACACAGGCAGCCGGTCGATATAGAAATAGATAAAATATGTGTTTGTACTTTATGTACATACAATTGTAAGACGCGTGTCGACTTCCATTCGTGTCAGTTTAATAATATGGTCGAAGGACTTTCGCGCAAACTCGGCAAAATTATTAGATATTTTGTAAAAAAAAAATATGTGCAAGTGCATAGGTATAACGTACTAGGCGTATAATATACGCATATATATATAATGTGTAATATAATTCATTTTCAAAGGTACCTCTCATCCATAGTAATAATATAGTCATAAGGTCGTCGTGTGTGTAATATGTAATTGACATTGTTTAGTATTTCTTATTATACTATGAGAAAACGCGTTACATAAATATAGGTATATAGGTATTATGTTTTTAATCGTGTGACTTCCTCGGTCGATGTACATTCGTGCACAGCTGCGTAGGTTTTTTTATTTTAAAAATGCAGAGTTCGATATAAATAATATGAGTTGATGTTCAGAATGAATATTCTATGTACACATTGTACCTACCTAGATATTATTATGACAATACAATACTCGGCGTTTTCGGATTCAACGATTATTGAATACATCGAAAGTTTAATGTCAGAAACTTGTATGGGGAATATAGTGGCATATATATGGTTGCATATATAATTCATTATAGACTTGACAGTTGGAAGATTTGCATGATGTTTTTTTTATCCTGCATAGAAGACAGTAGTAATTTCCATTTTGTTTCATGTACCTGTAAGTAATGATTTGTTTTAAAATAAAATTTAGATTTCCACTCACATTTACACACACATAATTTGTTGTCTATTTTTAGCTTCAATAACTGCCGAGCATCAGCCTTATGTATAACTCACGCAGAATCGTAATTCTAAACAGAAATTGCAGGGCTTGGGGGCAAAAACCAGCAATATTTCCGAAAGTGTCTTTTCCATGAAATAGTTTTCATGAAAGAAATTCCTTTTATATTAGTACAAGAACCATACAAATCCGATTATTATTGGTTTAAAATCATTGACTTGGTTGATTGTTGCAGCAAGCCCTTCATATTGCAATCGCTTATTTTTATACACTGCAATTATATCTCCTAGTTTTTTCGTTTTTTGTAGAAAATTATCAACTTCATCACGATTTCTGTGAAGCCCCCCTCCCCCACCATCCCACGATGTTGACAATTTGATTCGAAAAATGTGCCAGTATTTTGCAAATTGGTTACTATATTTTGTTAATATTATTTGAAGACAATAGTCATTTGAATATCGTAATGTAAAAACCGTTTCTGGAAAAAAACTTGTCTAATTCAAATCAAAAAAATAAAAGATGGTAGGTAAGTAGATTTTCAAATTCTTAAAACCGATTTGAAATTAATTTGCAAAATATCAGGAAATTTTTCGAAAGTATCTTATAAAATCGTGGGCCGATTGTGTAGTTAGCCCCCTGAAGTGGGTCTTATTAAAGTTAACCTATATAACAATTTCTTAATTATAGGCCGTCGCATATGTGCCTGTGTTGTATCCTACTTCAGCACAATAGAACAATAAATTATTTATGTGTATTCATTACAAACGAGTACAAGCAGACGATTTTTTTTTTTGAAAATCCGATGGAATATGAATCCGTTTGCCAAATACGTAACTATATAACATAATATTATCAAACAATATTATTATACTGGCGCAGCTGCAACAATACATACGATATTATTATTATTATTATTGTTATAGTGCCTACCTATACAATGCGTGCACTTGTTTTTATTTATCAGACTGTCGCAGCGGTATATATAGTCGTACAAATTGGTAACCGGTCGGGTACCCATTAGATTTTATTACTATCGATTAAGTATTATTAATAAGGCGTTGTAATGGCGGAACGGGTTTGTTTAAAAAAATAAATAAAACACGTTCGGGGGTTAGGGACGGGTAGTTTACATCAATAATTATTATTATCATTTCGTTTGACTTTCCTAGGTTCGCACACCGTACGACATTAATTCGTACTAAGTACACGCGTATAATTGCCTATATAGGTACTTATATCACGGTGTATTATTATACCTATTTATACGCAGCACGAACTGTCGCAAATCGTACATGTAAGATTGCAGATTTCACTTGAACGCTTATGTATTTATAATTCATGTATTATTATACAATATTAACACAAGGTGGACAACAGCGCTGAAATAATATACATTTTTCTACCTGCAAAACATTTTACATAAATTCGAAAACCTTGTAGGAATAACCTTAAAATATTGTCCTTAAGCCTACAGTAATACGTCGTAATGAATATAAATACCGAACAGTAATCATAATCACACTAGACGCATGACAATATCGTCATTTAAACAACGCGCTGAGCTCCGATATCGGTATAATACTGATAAAAAACTGAAAATAATGATAAGAAAATGTAATACATATTTAACGTGTGTTAAACTCGTGAACAATTAACGCGAACAAATAAAATAACTTCGGAACTCTCTAGTGTAGGTATATATTGATAATTTTTTTCGACACGTCACGAGTTTTCGGGTGCCAGCTATATAGATAATATAATATATTATATGAGTCCGCATTAAAGTTATATAGAGTTCGAGATGATGTTTTCGGAAAATAAACGATTAGTACGCATCCATGGTACCTACCTATACATACAACTGCGAGCGTCAGCTTTCCGAGAACCTGAGTGTAACTCTCGAGGGATCATCTTGATATTATGATGCGTGTGTAAAGTATAATATTGCGATATACGATTTCTACGATTGGGTTTGTCGATGATTATATCGGGTCGCAGGTCTGCAGGTGGTAGACGGAGGTATTATGACGTATGTCTATATAATAAGTATGATGTATAAAATAAAACCCAGCAACAGAATTTTTCACGAAAATCAGTGAAAACAATCGTGTATCTATGAGTTGCGAGCTTTTGGTAAAATTTAAAATAAGTTTTTTTGCATGTTGTATTAAGATTCCAAGACGTAATGGCGCTTGGTCATCGCTGCAGCATCCATTTACCGGTGACGACTCGTAGATATATAACGTTGGAGCCGCCACAATTATTGCTTTATCTATACACAAATACAAAAACAATTTATTATTGTCTGAATTTTTATTCTTATAAGGGAATTAATGATATAGTAAAAAAGGTCTAATATCAATTATGGATCGATTAAGTTGACATTTTTTGAGAATACGTCTTCTTCATGCTAACAACACGATTCCAAGACCAATATAATATATGCCTGGCTTCCTCTGCCGATTTCGTCCAGGATCTAAATCACATCAACTATTTATATTGTACTTATTATTGTGACACTTTGCAGTCACCAGACGATTTAAAAAAAAAAAATTACCTCCTCGAAACGACGGACGGCGAACGTGTGCATTTAGGTAATCATTATCCATTCGATTAAAGTTATTTTAACCTACACTGTCACCTATTACTAATATCAGTTATCACATTGCACGCGGAATAGTTTCGAAATGGAAAAATAAGTATATTTTATAGGTAGGTACGCGACTGGACGACGCAAATGAACGCTGTATGGCCACCGAAAAACTCTTAAGGTTCATAATATTTTTAATTAATATCATATAAATATTAGGTTTTTAAACACAAGTTCAGAACACCTTATATCCCCGTTGTGTCTATCCGTCCGTCCCTAATAGTTACCTGATATTACGATTGTTAATATTAAGATAATCATTTATTCGTTATTTGTTTTTATTATTGATCAATTAGCTTCAACAACGAAGGTATTACTAGCGTAATGTGTGTTTATATTTTATTTTACAAATTGTTTTCTAAATGTTTATTCCTTTATTACTAATTTTTTTACTAATTTTATTGTTTATTATTGTTCTTATAGCCACATTACACATCGTTACACGGTTGTTTGTATTAAGACATCGAATCAAGGTTATTGAACTTAAAGTGTAAGTATTTAACATAGATTCAAACCATCCAAAATATTAAGGTTACCATATTTTTTAAAAATTGTATTTGGAATTATAGTTCATATTACTTTGTACTAAGATAGGTTTAGAAACCGGGAATGGAATTTAGCTGCACGCTCGAAGAGTGAGCTTTCCTAACTTGTTTATGTATTGACATAATACAGTATAAAATATATGTACAATATTATTAAATACAATGCGTTATTCGTATATATATATATTAAAAAATATACCTCATACCTAGATATATCCACCATCTGCTATAAGGGCAAAACGCATGTTTACAAATCAATAATTCCATTATCGGCCGGGTTAGAGCCATCAATTTTCCAACAGAAACCGCCTATAATATGCTTGACATTAAATTATATTGTTAAAACAAATGTATGGGAAATGAATAACACACGCGCGTGTCATGTTAATAATATTGTCTATATTACGCAGTGAAATTCAGGTCGTGTCGTTCTATCGATTTTTCTAAAAAAAAGTTACACACGCTGTTATGTTGGAAAGTGGTGTACCTATTATATCTATATGTGAGTATCATATTATAGCTGTCTAATTTTATTTAGTACCTACTCCGCTGGTTTAAATTAATGAAACATGTGCACCGTCCGTTTTGTTATTCACGTTTAATTAGGTTATTGAGATAATAGATATTATTATTATTATTATTATTGAGCAGCGGCGAGACGTTTGACATCGATCATAATTTAGTCGGAATCATGTATAGAAGCCGGTCGAACAATCAACCGGTCTTGAGTTTAGAAAATTACATGTAATATTATTACATTGACAGTGTACCTATAACTTTACCATATTATTCCTACTATAGAGTGCAAACGGTAAAAACCAATAAGTCTTATTTTTTTATTTTTTAACACGGAATGTTTACATGGTACAGTGTTTTTTAATGGCTTACAACGATCGGTGTTATTTCCCATCGGACATATTATTATTATAAGAGGCATTAGCCATTCAGACATGTGGGTATGATTTATTTTCCACACTCGTCTGTTTGGAATAGATATACGGGGAAAAAAAATATAAAATATTTATACTTATTTTCATTAAAATATTGAATATTTTTTTTAATGAATAGTCAATACTTAAACTGGGTTAAGCTAAATTAAACTACTTTTCTACCAAAATAAGTTGACGATAAACCCGTATATTTGAATAAAAATAAAAGTATTTTCGTGTAAGCTCTTATTTTATAGGCGTTATAAAATGGTATACATTAAATTGTTGTTATATTTTTAATAATATTATTATATCATGCATAAGTAGTATAAAGTACTCTTAAAGTAAAAGGTATCTTCTTTGAAGATGATTATATTTATATTTTAGTACTTATTTTAGTTATTTACATTTTATAACAAATAATAATAGTGATAATTTATTTTATAAACGAATTTCAGAAGCTGATTATTAGTTATCACTTATCAACTACTAACAAAATTTGCAAATAGCTAAAATTCATATTTTTTACCATTAAATATAAATTATTTAATTCTTTTGAAGTCGTGTAAAAATGAAAAACAAAATTAACGTATTATATAAAAAAAACTAATATGATATGGTTACATTTATAATTTATTACAAAAACACAAAACGAAATAAGTTCAAATAACACGTTTTTAAGTATTCGGGAACTACTACTGCATCGACATTTTTTAATAGCTACATATTATTATGATATCATTTGTATCGTATTAAATATAGAAATTGAATTCCTTTGTCAGTTATCTTCGCTTTAACCAAGGCAGATAATAAAATGTAAAAATTATATTTTTTATATCACACATAGTTTTATTGGCTGGCACTATCAATAATGGATCACATAAATGTCCTACGCTAAATTTGTAATTTTTAAAGATATGTAATGATGAACATCGGATATATGCTGAATTCGTTTCTAAAATGCATTCACTAAAAAAATAATTTAATAAAAATAAACAAAATAGTAAAAAAATAATTTATTAAAAATAAATAAAAACCCATACATCATGTATATAAGGTATAATTTTATTAAACTGAAAAAAAGACAGCAATTTACCTGAATTTAGACCTACTTAATGCAATTATACTTTACTTTACCTAACCCTGCAACGTTTTGATACAATAATGATATTATACATAACAATATAATTATAATATTTTAATTAATATTAGTATTAATATAATATAATAATATAATTATTATAATCACTCCACTTTATAATAAATTCTATTGGTAGGTACCCCACGAATTAAACGATTTTATAATTGTCTTTCATTATACATGGGTCTTCCTGAATTTGAATTATTAAAAATTATAGGAACGTTTGGAAAAAAAAATATATTTTGTTGATATTATGTTTTACCCGGAAGTTTCTAATAGTTGTTACGTTTTTTAATGTTAATAAAAAAACAAAAAACCAATTTCTAACATTTTTATCATATTGCTGGCTGACAAAATTTGTTTCAAGTTACTATTGTTGCGAGTACCTATAATATATCGATTATATGGAGAGTGAATATCAAATAAGAAATTTTGTAAATTCACACGAACTGTACACGTTATATATTGTTTCCTTTTTGTACAGCTTTTGCAACGGTATGCCAACCTATATCGTATAGTCTATAAATCTTTAAACAATACGAAATGTTAACGTGTGTAGATTAATTAAACTCACCATGTACAAGTCAAACTGATTGTTGTTTTATTTTCCAATCTATTTTTTTTTTCAAGGCATGGTCGCATGGAACAATTTATAAAAGGGCCAACAATATCCGCCAATTGTATGATCTTTTGTACCGGCTTCGTCTGTTATGTATGTCCTTATAAAAAACTCATTCTTTATTTAACTACAACCAATAAGGTCCATTTGGATCAATTTTGGTTTTGGACAAAAAAAATTGGTCGTGTAAAATAATTAAATAATTTCGGGTTTAAATAGATTTTTCATTTTTATGAATTGAAAATTAAAACTATTAAATGATTCATTTAAGGTAATCGAATACACATTTTAAATACTCCAACTTGAGTTTATTTTTTAGAAAATATGCTTTTGCGCAACATGGGCGGTTATGTTATGTTAGAAAACTGCAAAAGTAGCACCTAAACCTGCAAACCTTAACTTGTTTTGACATTAAATTAACTCGGCTCACCAATAAATTATTCGTTTATGCTTAGCAACGTCGATATATTTTTTAATCTATAATTATTATTACTTTAATCGTAAAACGTGTTAAATCGGTAATTTTTCAGGTAATTGAGTGGGTTAGGTAATGTTACGCGTTTGACGGACAAAGACAGTTATTAATAAATAATAATAATGACGTATTATATAACACCATCTAAAATCACTAACACACGTATTATAGGGAAATATAAAAGAGCTCTCTTGTCAGGTATTTTATTATTGTTGTTATTACCTGAAAATGTTAGGTCCCGTACAACGTGTAAATGATTTTCCCACGTGACCGTTTTTTCCTCATCTTTTTGGGGAGATTCGAAAAATAATGGTACAGGATAAACAAAAACCTTTTGATGGCGTTAACTTCTCATTCGATTATCTATAGTGAAAATGTGTACATAAGTCATGCGATGGGTGTATATTATTTTAAAGAAGAGAAATAACAGAGTGGATGGCTGTATTATTTTTATTATTTTTATACATTTATATATATTGTAGCAAGCTGACAATTTTTTACGTAAATAATAAACATTTTTTTATGTATCACATAATTAAATAACAAAAAAATAATACTCAAAAATTTGTTGGATATGATCTATGTATGATATACGTCATATTATTTGATGCGTTATTTCTGTTGTGATGATTAATTAATCATAATTATTCGTACTAATTTCTTTGATGAGTTTTAGGACTAGTTTTTCTGTCATATAGTCGCATGACGTATCCTCTAGTCCTTTACCCCTTGTTATTGAAAGAGGAACTCAGCTGAGAAGTTTCAGTTTTGGATCTCTGTCAGTTTCCGTTTGTCAGCGTTCGGCAAGAAGGTGCTTGATGGCTGAATCATTGTTGAAAACTAGCAACGCCTTAGGTCGTATACTTTTTTTTTACCCACGAGGTATCCGTCCGTGATCAACCTATCTAGGTATGTCTTTTCCTTAGACTCGTTAGAATGACATCTTAATTTCTATAAATGTTTTAAAATTGTGTCCAACATCCGGTTGTCCATTTTAATTCTCTGAGTTTTGTTTCTTCTTCTATGCACTCACATACAACCATCATGTACCATTTTTTTTTTTGTACTTGTAGTCCTCGTATGATGTCTTCGCAAACTTTTATACTAATTTCATTTGGTCGCGTTATTTGTCATTCCATTTTGTTTATATTTTCATTCTTCTCAATAACAATACTGAATGGTTTTTGTTATATTATTATAATAATTATTATTGAAAGTGCGTTCCGTCAACATTACGAAAAATAACAGCTGCGCGCGGGTGGTCCACATAATATTATATGGTGTATCGAAAAAAGGAAATTGTAACTATTGTTAAGTTCTTTTCTCGGTATAAAATCAATATATTTATTTAGTTTACACTCATTAATCACAATCGTACTTTGTTCTGACGTTCTATTAGCAACGTCGTGTGACCAGCTCTACATCGCAACTGTATATACATACTTAATCTATATATGATATACAATATCTTTGATGAATTACGTTTTTATTCCAAGTCCCACTGTAATAAAAATACAATATGTGTTTCCTTAAAGTTTGGAAACCCTGATTTTGTAGTTTGAAAATGCGGAAATCATGTACGACAAAGTTAACTATTGTCACCCATAACACTTTACGCGTATTATCAATCTTTAATCGTCACACGTTCGCCCGCTAAAATTTGAGAGTTTCTGAAATGTCTAGACACACTATTGCAAGTTTTTTTTCGCGTTAACGGCACATAGATACCTACTTGTTTGTTGGAAACTTCGAAGAGAATCTAAAGCTGATCGAAGCTTATATATAATATAGCTGCAGAAAGACGACTGCTGGCCGTCTTATTCATATTTGTCGGAATTACGTGTATATGGATGCCAGAAATGTATTGAACACGTCGAATTCGGTGAGATACAAAAAAAATAAAAAATAGTGCTCTTATTCGTTTCCTGTATTCAATTGAAGAACTAATACAATTTCTGGGTTGTAATGTACGACGCTCTCATTCTTTGTCGTCGACCGTTATTGATATTATTTATCTGTTAGTTAAAATTATATTTACTGAAAAATATATGTGTACGATTACCTGCGTTATACGTTTCAATTTTAAGAACGTTTTATTTCTTTGTACTTTCGTAATATAATTATTCGATGTTTATATTCAACAGTGTTTAGTCTTTAGTTGTTTGCTTTATCTGTACGCCCGACAATTTTGAATTATTAAAAAAAAATTTAATCACCACAGTACCCACCATTGCCTTATTCTATTTATAAAATGATTATGCATTGTAAAATAATATTTTTACCGTTTGATGAGGGAAATGAGGGTACTCGTCCGGACAAAATTTATTTTTATTGCACCTAAAGAACGGTATCTCATTAGTATGTATATCCTGTCTATATGGCTTTTTCCATTAAAAAAAGAAAACGTTCTTTTTTTCACTTTCAACACGATGCACTAACTCTTTCTTGGGCTGCAGAACATTTATTTTAAGTATAGGTGGTTAATGCATTAAAATAAAATAATAAATATGTATTTATATTATATTGAAATGTACAATAAAATATTATTCAAAACATTCAAGTTTTGATGGAATAAATTATGTTTGAAATGAATACGACTTATATTTTTTTTTGTCTTAATGATTTGAATTTCTACCATACATGTTCTATTGCACTCGTACTTATAGATAGTTGGATAAAAATTAATTTTTTATAACATGAATAAATCCTACAGTGTTGAGTATTATTCAAATAAATAATTAATAATTTACTATCATAACTTGATAACTAACAAAAATCTTATAGATTGTCTTAGATAAATATTGATTGATTAATTTTTCTACACGTCTTTCAAAGAACACATTTGTAAAACTGTGAAGACTTTCAGGTTTCTAGTTTCCAACACATAATTATCGATTTATTGTTAACATTTCATCTCACTTTAAAAATGTTTACTAACTAACTATCTCAAACATGTTTAAAGTGACAAGGCTTATTAATCTTTATGTTAAAAGTATCGTTGTAGCCTCGATGATTGTAAGTTTAAACAAAAAAGGTACTCTAAATTGCAACGATTAGAAATATATGTTTTTATTAAATAGATAATTCAATGTTGGTTTCTATTTAATGTATTAAGACTTTAGTTTCTTAAGGTTCCTATGTAAACTGTAGACAATAATAATTATTATGATAACACTATGATGACGATATACATTTTTGAGAAAAATATCTCTAGCAACAACAACGCGTATAGTATTGTGTCAATATATTATAATGTATTTTTAAATGTTTGGTAAAGTCGCAGATTTAGTGTGATTTCTCACGGTTGAGAACGCAATCCATTGTAAGCGCGTATAACACAATATTGTGCGTATAACATAATGGCAAACGTTACATAAAACTCGACTGGAAAACAAAACCCACCTGTAAATCTGATGTGAACAAAATTTACCTAATGACATTTCAAAGAGCCGCTCGGTCACGAGTACCGATGGTTATCGCTCTGTTACTCGCATAACAACAATAATATACATTGTAATGTATACAAAAAAAAAAAAATGTTAATAATATATCACCTCCGTAGTAGTCCACCCCCAAGCTCGCGGCTCTACGAAAACTGTAAATCACGCGTCCTGTTAACTCGTAGTGTGAATATCGAGTGTATGATAATAGGTGCTTATATGCATATCACGATAAGACGATATATTATTGTGAACCGTATTATATTTTTATAACACTATTCGTATAAGTGTACGCACATAGTTATTGTTACGACACATACAGAGCGATTTATTTGTTATCGCGTCAACCGGGCTGCAGTACCAGCGATGTGTGTTATCGTATTCGGGCGTTGTACACGATTTTTTAGACGATTAATTATATACATTTTCGGTTTAGAGCTAAAAAAACGACTTGTATAATATTAGATGTTATAATACTATTGCAGGTACCTGTATGCCTAATTGGACGTGTTGGAATAGTAGAACTCCAGCAACGATTAACCGATAATAGAATTAAATTTCAAAAAAAAAAAAAAAAACAGTTAAGTTTAGGCATAAATATTACATATTATTATTATATAGGTATAATATTAATTTGATTTAAAATTGATAAAGTATTCTATGTACATCGTCCATTTAATTCGTCGATACAAAAGAATTAAGATAGTTGCAGGCATTAAAGTTAAAATGAACTCAATTTGACTTTGAACATAAAACTAGTTGGGTATACGCCTACCTAGTGAAATCAATCACATACCACCTACTCCGTGATCAATCATTGCCCATGTCTATAATATGTTGTATAGGCTTATTAGTTCGGTCAAGTAAATACAATACAGTGGTACCTATATATATAATATAGTTGAATGCCGAACACGCACTAACAAGGCATTATTATCAATATCTTATTGATTGTTGTATTACTACCATTATTATATTATACAAACAGGGCCGACTCAAGTGATAGACGACGTAAGCCCTGGCGTTGGGTGGTATTTAAAAATATTTGACATTTAAAGTGCCACAAAACTTAAGTTTGTTCAGGTATGTTTATAAACGTTTTAGTCGGGTCTGTATAAGCAAATTAAGGAAAACCCTTAAAAATGTTGAGGATAAAAATAGATTAAAATTTGTAAATATTTTTTAAAAAAGTCGTTTTTTAACCACTAGAAAATACTTTTTTGTAATAATGAGTGTTCGATGAGAAAAGAATCACCCCATGTATATGTATAAAAGGCGAAACCGCTCTATATTTTGCAATTATTCAACCTTTTTGTGACACATGAAGGTGTTGAATAATCATATTTTATTAAAATTTCTTTCTTACATAATAACTAACGTAATGGGAGGGTAAGAGATCAAAAATATTAATTTTCTTATAATCCTACAAATAAGAACCATCCTAATAAACATATACGTAGGTACATGATGGTATACCTACTATACCAAAGTGCCTACATATTATTATAATACACTTACGAGATGTACCTATAGAGTATGTTTCAGTACTCTGCGACCGATGTGAATTCTTCTCATGTAGAACGTGTCCAAAGGTGGTTTTTAAACTCAACATGTTCTACACTGAATATCGACCACCGCATCCGCGCGCGACTACCTGTAGCCACTTATGCATATAAGTTCGGGCTTGTCCCTTCAGTAAATAGGAGAGTCGAGCCTAACTCGTTAACTTTTAGTAAATTAATTGACGGACGTATATATTGATGATTCCCATATATTATACTCTCCGAAATTAATTTTACGGTTCCTTTCCACAGCCTCACTCGGTCGCTTGTTCCTTTTTTTCATATTCGCTCATAATACGTCATAAATTACGGTAGAAACCACGCGATTGATAGGATATAATGTGTCTTGGCAATGATCACCATACACATACTCTGGCAACATATATTATATATATATATGTTATTATCACCATTATTATTATTATTATTTTTATTCGGTGCTTGTAGCTTAATTCTATTACAACTGAATATCTTATTAAAAAATTAAACAACAAATTATAGCAGTTGGGCATGTGTAACACCCGCTAGATTTTAAAATGTATGTTAACGATATTGGGCTCCCGACCCGTAAATTGATAAATACAATATGAGCTTATACGTATTATATAATAGTGAAATATTTTAACATAATATACTAATATACATAATATACTCGGTGAACGGTCGAGACGACTTTTGAATAGGCGTTGGACCGTTGCAGAATCCAATTAAAATTTCAGGCGGAATAAATGATCAAAATAAATGTAATAAAAAAATTTAATATATGTAAGTACTTAATAATATGTTCATACATGTACATGAACACTGCGTAGTACCGTTTTGTAGGTATTCGAGTTAAAGTCGTTTTATTAGTTTGTAATTGGGTCGTTATTTCGTGTTTTAGAAATTCTAACTGAATATCCGACCGGATGGTTAGTCCAATGAGTAATGTTTCGTATGTATACACTTGTACGGATTACTTAAAAACCAAAATAATAAATAATAATAATACACGTAGTCTTGTCAATTGCGCACAATCACAAATCCGTGACCGGAAACACGGGAAATATATCATATTATACATTATATTATTGTTATTATAATTATATCATTACAAGTCAGCGAGGTTTCCAAGATTTCGTTGTTTTTTGTTTTTTGTTTTTTTTTTTTTTAATTTAAAATTGGTATGGTATCTAATTTAAACGAAATCATTTCACGGTATGATAAACAATCATCTAGCGGGTAACAAATATAATGTATACCAATCCGTGGATAAAACAATCGACGAGGAGACAAACTATTTACGCATTTTAAGTTTTAACATATTATATAGTATTATAGATTAATCAACAGCGAAAACAAATTGTTTGCTCAATTGTGGGCCGCAGGGGTGTCAATATACTATTATATTCAGGGTCGGGACTTATAGCACTAAAATATGCTCTTATAAATGACCCGACAAACTTAAAAATATGCACTAAAAATGAAAAAAAAGCACCTAAAAAGTCATTAAAAAAAGGATTTATTTCATATAAATATAAAAAAAATTTAATTTAAATACAATTATTAATTAATATATTTAAAAAAATTAAAATATTATCTTTGCAAATAGGGTTTTGATTGTTTTGAATGTTCTGCAAAAAAATGTACACCGGTGAAGGTTATTTATCATTAGATTGATTATTTTTATCATTTGCTGAGTGATACGAGTGTAAGAATGTAAATAAGTAGAACGTAGACAAGTACGCATATCAGACGTTTTTCAATTAACTATCTTAGATAACTATATGATTTTTGATTTATTCAGTATTTACAAGTCACGTTCATGTGCAACATTTTTGTGACAGATAGCTTTAATTAATACATTTTGAAAAATAATATCCACCAATCGTTAAGAATCGTTTAATATGCGTCAGTATAACAAAAAAAAAATATATGCAAAAACCCCCAAAATATGCAAATATATGCAAAATACAATTTCATATTGTGCTAGTTTCTAGGTGTATATGCTAATGCTATTAGTCTCGAATCCTGGTTATATTATTTATTAAATCGCTCTCCTCAACTTAAATGACGTTATATTATTAGACCTAGTACAATTTGTCAAAAATTAATTGGAACCCCCTCCCCTTCCCCCTCAAAAAAAAAAATCTGGATACACGACTGTCCTGTAACCTGCCGTAACCTGACGATAATATCGATCGAATAAATGAACGTTCATAAACTAGTTCGGGCACGGGTCTATAAAACCCACTCGCTGATCATCCTACTGGCTAATCACCCCATCCGTTTTAGTTGATTATTCCGATCGTCAAATTGTCTGCAGGCATGGAGGCACTTAGAGAAGGGGGAATTTAGGGAAGTGCTTGGGGCTCTTTTATCAATCTCGTAATTATAATATGACTGGATGACAATATTTGACTGTCCATTACTTAAAATAAATTATCATATCATACTGCTATTTGTAATTATCTAAAACGTGCATACATCATACATTTATCATGTATATATATTATCATACTATAAGTCTATAAGTTTATCATGTTTACATGTTACATTTTTATATTTTGGTGGAAATAACATATGCACTTAAATGAACCTAATGGTGGCCCTAAATACCATTTCCCATTTATCCTCCACCTCGGGTCCACCTGCAGGTATTTTATGTTTTTTTTTATCCAGAAAGACACTGTTCACTGAGTAATAACGTTATCCCTCCTAGGACGACCAACACAATTGCAGAATAATTTTATTTACATTTTTTATCAATAAAGGGTAAAATTTTACTGGTCACACATTCTGAGGCGCACTGCAGACTCCTGGTACATGATGTCTAGCGAATCAAATTGCCGAACCACCCACCCACTTACCTCAATGATTTCAATTCTATTTTTATTTACGTTGTACTCGATAATATTTTTAACGGCTTTCAAAACTACGACATCTAAGTATATTTAATGAACGCCTGCTCCGAATCACATTAAACACTATTTTCAGAAATGTTGAACGCTGAAAAGTCTTTAAAACATATTTTTTTACCATTATTTACATTGAACATAGCTTAAAATCGGATTTATTTAAAAAAACAACTGGGTGATAAATTTTTATAGCAGGCAATGAGTTATCCCAAGTACCGCGCGTACATTCATTTAGGTTAATACCTATGAATTGTCGTAGGAATTGCCTAGACTTTGCTCCTTAATATTTATAGACAACACCAGAGATCCCGTTCGCATCAATCGTTATGACACAGTTCAGTTTAGTATCTATCTGTAAATCTGCCAACACTTTCACTATGCAGGCGCGATAATGCGCATTGACTGATCTTATTTTACCATGTAATCTATGTACATATTCACACCAAACTATGTCTCCAAAAATTTTAAATTCAATATTTTGAATAATTCTTTATATATTCCAATAGCGTAAGTAGACGGATTCAAGAGCTAAATTTACTACTGCACCTAGTATAACCTTATTTTACTAAAAATGTACATAGATTGTAAACCAAAAATGTAAAAAATGTACATAGCGCAGGTATACTCGTATTAATATTTTATACAATCGATGAACGTGCAGTGAACGTAGAACGTATAATACTATACATATATATATTTAGAGGCAGATGTATAAATAATTACACAATCACTTATCAGTTATCATACACATTACACACGCACAGTGTATTGAATAGTGTTTTATTTATATCAAGTTGAAATGCAAAATATTTAGGTGCAAAGCACAATCATTAATAACTTATTCAGACGAACAAATAACAGACGAAAGTACCCCCCACATGAGAATCAGCTTTTGCAGATTTAGAAAACGGTTAAGACACAACTTGCACGACGTACCACACGGATAGGTATATATTATACACAAACATTGCGTTGTGAGACTCTGCAGAGTATACTTACAGAGTACCTATATAGAGTATGCAAATTTTATTACTATGATATTCGTATTAAATTGGTATGAGTGGTACAACAGAGCGAAATTAACACTATGGAAATCAGTGAAATTTTAATTGAATTATGCAAATTTCTACACGCATGGTCGATACGCATTTCTCAGAAAACGTGTAGTTATACAGTATGTAGTTCACACGAAACGATTTCAATAGGTACTCGAACACCACAAGTAACACTCAAAGCAGTGTTGACGCCACACCGCCCTATTGTTTAGTAATAATAAAAAAAAAAAACAAAGACCCGCACTTACAATATTATTCGAATTTATGCATTCAATCCTAACCAGCGATATTGCAGTGATGTAGGAGAGCCTGCATGGGTGTATTTTCCAAAAACGATTTCGTTTTAGACATGGACGTGTGAACAATTTTTTTTAAAAATACCCTTTTCACACCTCAAGTTTGGTATAATATCGTAAGTATAGGTATAGTATATACCTACCATACGACATTTTCAATAATCAATAATAATATAATAATCACATCTTGAAGGAAAGATTGGGTGGCTTATAAAATCGCCTCAGACGTCATACATAATACATCATTTATTATCATAATAATTGTGCTCGAATTATTCGTGTATTTTTTATAATTAAGTGCATCCACATCGGCTGGTGGACATTGGAGCTAAACAAAATACAGCGATTAACTTAAAAAATCAAGATATTATATAAGTTACATTAAAATATTTCATATTTTATGTGGCAGATTAGAAAAAGTTTGAGATTTTTGAATGGCTCGCTTGTATAGTAGCGTAAAGTTATATGTGTAGGGCGTAGGCCTATGCAGTGTGTAGGTCAATAAGTACACAATATATGAAAATATAAAATTGAATATAATATATCACACTGCAAATACACAGGTAATATAGATTATAACTTATAATATTATTAATTCCTTCAACGGTGGCAAAAATAAGGACAAATATTTTATAAACTATATTTATAGCTGGTCCTCCACACGAGTTATTTCAGTGAGGCCCAGTAATCTGTTAAATGATTTTTTTTAAAAAAATAGCTGTAGACAATATCATGCGATGGTCGTTATTTTATTGCATCCAAATTCTTTCTGAATACCATGTTTCGACAAAGTTTACATGTCAATAGACATAAAAATAATTATCCCCAGTAAATACGTCAATTGTTATAAAATTAGAAAAAGAAAACAATTTAAAAAAAAAATGCAAAATCACTAAAATATTTTTTATGTACAAGATTTCAACACATACATTAAGATATATGATTTGGTTTTTACATTTTTTATAAATTATTGCTTACTCTGCAAATTGAAATAATTGCTTGAAATAAAAACAGTAAAAGCAAATATGCAAATTTTTTATTGATTCAATTAATGATTGAATATACATTTCGAATTAACTTTCAACCAAACTGTGTTTTATGTTTTAAATATTTTATGACATTTTCTCTTTTAACTGCGATATTGATAATTTTTTTTCTGGTCGACCTAGTTTTAATATTATACAGAGCAATGGTCCATCTACCAAGTCATTATATAAATGTTTGAATAAGAAATTTAAGTTCTATAACTTCAAATTATGTAATCTAAATAATAATATGTACCCGCGGTAAACCGGTATCGACGACTGGTTGTGGGTGTTTAATGTCAATACTCGAAAAAAACTTTGGCTCATGTAAATGTGTGGAATAATAATGATACCATTGATACCGGTTTCAGAATCGGTAAACGGAAGTATTTGATAGTACCCATACAATATTAAAATGTATGTAAATTCTGCCTATATATGGGCTGTAGGTTGTAAGTTATTTTATACATATTTTATCATACACACATATTATATATATATATTTATATGTACATAATAGATGCTTGTCCCTGGAACTCAACGATACCTATATCGTTATTTTTATTTTTTCAACGACGATAATACCTGCGAACTCCGGTGCCGTCGATATACATGAAACCATATGGGTACTTATACACATTCAATATTTATTTTGCCAAACAGATATGTTTTATAATCATAATGAATTCAATCATCTATATAGACTATTGTATATTATTATCAATTATCATCGATATAAATTACCGGAAAAAATACTGTCTTCCTAAACCTATATTTATATGTTAATATTGCAGCCTGCTTAACATTATTTAGGTGTGTTGTATCTACACGTGAAATAGTATAAGTCTATAGTGTATAGATGTACGATACTAAACAATTACTAACATTGTGATGTTATTTATTATTAAAATTAAATTAATACAGAATATCCCCTCGCGATATCTCCTGAAATAAGGCAAAAAAAACATAAATCTGTTGTTTTAATAGACTCAGGGAGACAAGAAATACATATATTTTTTTAATATACATTACAATACATTATTTATTATTATCATTTTTTTTTTTTTTTTGAAACAATAGAAGATATTCATTTTGTAGTTTATTTTGTTGAAAATTTTGAACTTTCAATATTTCATTTTCATTGATTTCATGATTTTGTATCATTTTTTTAGTTTATAGGTAAAACCGCAAAAAACCAGTTTTTGTCCGGGCGGCGTGTCCCCTTTTACGGCTAATGGGTACATTCTCACAGGACACCATGAATATAATATATTTTGTTTTTAACATTTATTTGGAAAATATATAATCAGTAAGGGTAATTGACAATAAGCATATATGCGGTGTTTATGTGTTTTCTTAAGTGAACTTACATGAGTTTAAGGAACTACCCAACGGCAGTACTTATGGGGAATGTGTTTTAATTTTTTGGGTACCCTCAATATTTTTTGAATTTGCCATCCCTGATCTATATGATACATAGGAATGGATGAAATTACATATGTGGGGGGGAGGGCAGAATTCTAGGAGGGAACTTTAACCAGCCAGCCCCCCCTAATTAACGCCCATGATAATAAATAATAATATTCTACAAACGCTCATACCTACCTATAATACCTAATGCTTGATATAGGATGAAGAAGATACGATGCACCTATTACGACGACTGCGACTACCTATATAGTACCTATCCAGGTATTACTTTGGTAATTAGATCGCCGATGCAGTCACATAGAAATGTGTACACAGTAGGGTATCGTGGTATATACCCACACCGGTTAGGTTAGGTTAGGTTTAATATTATTTTACGGACATATTATGAGCGCAACGGTTTAGATTGTACATATACGAACGTGTACAGATAATAATAATATTATTATATTCGCGTGTATCGTAAAACGCTCGAGCGCAGTATATAATATCATTATGCATATTAAACACCGGAGGCAATAAAAATAATATACATTATTACGATACCTCACTGTGTATAAATATTACATAATATTAAAATAATGATAATAACCCATCGGATGCGCGTGAGTTTTCGCTTCGGGTTCCAAGAATTATATTCCGGTAGTCCGTCGCGGAATAACAATCATAATAATAATAATAATAATATCGTTATTGCGTTTGGCTCCGTCGTTGTGTGTATTGTATGCTACGCGTTTTACGGAGGTATAAGGTACGATACACATAACGTCGATATAATAATATATTAGATATTATCACAGTAAACATTTCGTGCACACATCGGTTGCGCTGAAAACCGTGTAGGCAAAGAAAGAAAAAATTATGGCATAGAAAAAGGTACGTCATCATTTGCACAGACCGATATTCGAATGCAATTATACGTTGTTGTATATTTGTCTGCAACTGCGCCCGTCGATTTTGATAACCACGAATCTGTTTACGCATGTTGGATTGCTCACAGTGACACTTGAATTCAATGAAATTCGGTAACGGCAGTTGGATTCGATAATTTTGTTTTAAATAGTTTTAACTTCGAGTATTATTGTCATTAATGAATTATAAAAAAAAAATTTAAGCTAACCAAGACAGTTTTCGTATTTTATCATTAATAAAAAACATTATTTTACTATTTTTAATGGCTCCATTGATGTATATACCTTTTTTTGTGCCGGTGAGTGCATATATGTAAAATATACAGGTAGTTTCTCAAATTCGGAACAATTGACGAACATCCAGCATTTCGTAACCTTAAGTATGATGTACAGGGTGATATTTTGTTTCCTCAATGTATCATAGACCTGAAAACATAATATTATACTTCTCGTGCATAATATTGTACCTACTCGGCGGCGCACACTTTAAGTGTTTATTTTATCTCCAAACGCCACTACCTTGTTGATTGAACGGATCGTATCTAGAGACAAATTTCTTCTTTACGTTAGTGCTCGCCCAAATTTTGTGTTTTTTTTTTTTAATTAAGCTTTGTCGGAATTAACTATGGACCAACACCTAACCTGACCTAACCATATCACATGACCCCGACCAGCCTCTCCGCATATCGATGTAAATACTAAATACGTAGGTACCTATATAGGATTTCTATAACCGCAAAAAAAACGTTTTACTTATTACTCACCTACTTTTAGTACAGTAAACAAAAAAGTTTTTATTTTCCAATATGAGTCGATCCAAAAGCAAAAACTGTTGATTGTAAAATAATTCAAAAATGCTATAGTCCTTAATTCTTTGAACGTCCCATAGTGAGAACAAAAAATATCCCAGACATGCAGCACTCGAACCGCTATATTATACATAATGCTGTGTATAGACAGGGTATTTATCTCTGTACACATATTATTTGTACATGTGGGTGGGCGAAATAATTTCTAAAATCGTAGTGGTTTTGCATTCGAGACTATAATCACTTATCGTATGCAAACTTATTGTCATAAATGTATACATGTGTGCACGTATCGAATTCAATTGGAATATATCAATCGGCTGCTTACAGCTTTTACGTTGTCAGCCTCACGACTTCCACACATATATGATACAACTCGTCCAGCACGTAACACGTGTTGTAAAATCCAATTATTATCCACCAAACAAGATAACTCTCGATGACTAACAGGATGATAGTTTCGAGTTTACTGTAACGTTATAATATTGGAGCGTTTTAACGTGAGGCTGTAACTTTTATACTTTGGTGGTTTTGAAAAAAAAGCTTTTTTTATGAGTTATTGTTGAGTACCTACACTATAGTAATACAATATAATAATACGAGCAGTTAATAAATCCGAGTTTTTAGCATAGTATACTGTTTACAATGGTTCTGAATCAAAGCATTCATTTGAAAATCCTGACGTACAAAATAAATATAGAATATTTTATTCGTTTGTAAACATTTAAAGTTCATATAAAAGGATTTAACTAGTAGTATATTAACCGTCAGATGCGCGTGGTGGTACATTACTCCTCTCATATATAAATTATATTTATAAGCTCTTAACTCTAGCGTTTGAATTAAAAATAATATTTATACGATTTTGAGAAGATTATTCTACTTAAGTATACTAATTTAAAATTTAACAGGATTACAGTTTACTACCATTTTAGATCTAAACATGATAAATACAATTTGTTTAGTAATTACAAAATGTCGAATTAGTTAATATTTAGTCACGTGTAATAGCATTCAAAAATATTTTATTTCAAAATCACAAACATATTTAAGTAGGGGTATAATGAAAAAAATCAGTGATTAGATTAAATGGATTTAATTATTTTGAACAAATTATTGCACATAACCGCTGTTGCAGGGGACATTACGCAGTAGAGAGAAAACTGCAGGAGAATACGACCATAATTTGTATACCTAAATCACGTAGGTACCTACCTATAAGTATACGAAATATGTTATCTCCAGGTGCGGTTTACAGGACGTAATAAAATTATAAAATTATAAAATTATAAAATTATTAAAATCTATCCGGTAGAACGAGGAAAAAGACCGCCCCGGCTGTTCTCAGTGTTTTACATGTGATATTTTTATTATGTTCACATTTAAATACTCATAAAACAATTAACGTAATTACACAATACTTTTTCAACAAAAATCCTTAATTATTTTACTTGTACTTGTAGGTACTATACCTATTGTGTATATATCATATCGCCAGGTCCGCCTATATAATAATATGTACCTGTCATGATAATATAGTGCTAATGCATGTAAATTCTCTACGTTTGCTTGGTGCCGGGATCAATGATTTCCGTTAATTAATAAATATCAAATTATATTATTCCATTATGTGTTCATTAACGATACCTAGAGATAATTATTATAATAATATTTATTAAGTAAAATAAAAATTTAACAAGCTTTACACCATTATAGTACCTACTACTGTACATACAATATATGCGTACACAGGTATACAATTATTACCGACTGCCAACTAAATAATATTCTTACTTCGAGAATTATTCATCCAAAATCTAGTCTTATAATATGACTTAATATTATTCATTAACTCAATCCAGCTGAAAATTTTCGTTCACGTCTTCCCCGCAGTCGACGACCGGATAGGAAGCCGCAGGTGCATTATCACTTCCGTCCGACTGTTTCAGAATTTCGGACCGAACCAAATACGTCTAATATGGTATATTATATTTTTGTTATTATCGTCTATTGTGCTCAAGATAATTAACTATACAGCTAAGCGACTGTTAGTATTCGCTGCGCGTTTTGCAGCGTAGTTACGCTGAAAAAACAAACCATAGCGAAATAATTTGAATGTTCCTACCTGTCGAATGTTCGAATGTACACAAATTGTAATATTAAATATCAGCGTACGCAGGAGATAGCTTTATATACTTGGAGTCAAACAGTTTATATTTACTATGTATATATAATACATAAACAGTGTGATTTTTGAAGGACGATCGCCCCCATTGTTTTCTTTAATAGTACATTTATTCAAATTCGGATTTTCATAGTATTTGTAAGTATACCAACCTACCTATAGACTAGTTCAACTAATAATTTAAATATTACATAACGATTTTAATTTTGTACTTTCTACTTAAATAGCGACCTGCCTTAATTCAAAACTTCTATTTTGCAATTGAGAATTCTCCTTTTTTACTTAAAATTATTTGGCTCTTCTAGATCTTCTTGAATATGTTGATGTATCTAAAGTAACATTTTAATGAGTAGTTTCTGAATATTAAAATGTTTCTACTAAGGATAATAATCCTTAAAATATATACATATATATTATATATAATATCCTAACTATAATAGTATGTCATATTGGATGTAGTGTTTTTTATACTTAGATCATTCTTACAAATTATTTATATTGATAGATCAATATTAGTAATCACTAACATTTTCAAATAATCTAAGCCCCCATATATATTAAAATATAGACATATTACCTAGAACACAAAGTTGTATCAAAAATTTTTCGCTCTAATTTTTATTTAGATACATAAAAATTCTCAAAAAAATATATGCCGAATAATTGAAAGTTTAAAAAGGGGGTTCTTATTTGAAAACATAAGTTTGTATCGTCACATGATTGTCCTTAAATGCCACAAAAACCTAAGGTATGCGTTAATATTATTCGTATGTATTTAAAAATTTCTAAGATCAGAATTTGAATATACCCATGCATAATTTATGCGTAAAAATCGGATGAGCAATACTGAGCAATGAGCATGTTCAAAAAATCACCCCTTGTAATAAAACAGTCTCTGTCGGCATTTGAAACCAATTTACCATAATTTATCTATTTTCAATCGTACACATATTATAATTCCTAATCGATCTAATAAATAATAACAAAGTGACGGTATATTTTAAAAATAAACAGTGTAACAGTTAACTCTATAATGTTGTCTGCGTATTCTTGCTTTGTGGAAGCCCTTAAGTATATAATGAATGATCGATGGTGTGCGAAGTATGGTAACATGGTATGCGAGATGAGCACCTCTCGTCGTCGATCACTGTACTGCAACATAAAATAAAGTTAATACAATTAGGCAATGAGATCGTTCAATATAATAATATTATAATATGCCTTCTGTAATAAAACGTTCTCGGGAACAGGAGCCACGGTCCGTTTAATTTACAGATAAAAATAACATCATGATATTATATTGTGATATAATAATGTGTGCACGTTGCTCAGAGTGCGTATTTTGTTACATAATACATAGACAAACTATATTATATAGTTATTACTTATTAGTTATTACATTTCGTTGGTCTCTCATAACGCATGGATATGTTTTTGGGCAGGGTGCGATTTTTTTTCTAACTGATTTTTGCGAGGCCGATTTTCGTTAGGTACGATTTGTTTATCGCCATAGAAAAGCAAAATCAATAATAATAATTAAAAAAAAAAATAAGTTCCTTGCAAAAACATATCTATGACACCCGAATTTTCCTTGCAGATGGACAAATATCTAGTAGCATTAATAGGTAGGTACTTATAACGTATACGAACGACATATTTTCCTGTATCCAAAGCTCGGCAATGGACCACTACAATATTATCGTTCTCGTCATAATAATATTGGCATAAGGGACGTTTTTTCTAACCTACGGGATATCGACACGATTTCGTCGGACGCATCATGTTAATAAGCGAACGGACGGACGAAAGCCGCGACCGCGCACTCTGCACCACGTAATTTTTATATTTATTTTTTTATCATTATTATTATTTGTCATTCTTTAAAACTAAACTTGTTACAACGACGACAGATGCGCACGGAAAAGGTGTATCTAATACAACGACAAGAAAAAAAAAGAAGTATGTATAAAATATATATTATACACGCTTACTCTTCTTGTCTTGTTATATAAGATAGGAACGGACATTACGATGCGTATACATGACGATGACAGTTGCACGTTCGGCGCAATTAAATCGCCAAAACAGATTCCACGAATCGCCGTTATTGTTCCTATAATATATTGGGTATATTATTATATTATTATTGTAGAAACACGCGCCGTGTTAACATTGTATTTTACGGTGTGCGATTTTTACTTGTGCCGCAGAACAGCCCCGATTCGGTTTAAGATTTCGATTTTTTTTTGATTTTCCTTTTCTTTCGACCGCTGTGGGTTTTTATCTATAGATATCTACTTTTGTACACAATACAAGTAGAATTGCATAACCGTTTATTTTTAATCATCGAAATACGATATAACGTTCGACTGAAAAACAATTACGATATAATGATACAACCGATAGGTATGTACCTACCTATATGATTTGATTAGCTCAGATTTTCATTTGAATAGGTACCCACATCGAAACTCTCAAAAAATATACCTGCTGAATAATTAAAAATTAAAAACGACATGGCTGGATTGGTTGGGTGAGCTACCGAGAAAATCTTTGTAGGTCGCTTAAAGTTAGGACCGCGCGGTCGTGTGGATAAAAATAAATTCATGTTTAAATTAATACGATTAGCCACCAATAAGCTCGTTAACATTTTAGACGTAATTTTGTGCCAGTGAATATGTAGGTATATGGGCCACTCAGAAGTGAAAATATAGATACTAATCCGGGGCTAAGGGGGGGGGGGGGTAATATAAGTCTAAACTGTCACAGAATCATCCATAAAATATAGTACGAAAATCTCAAGTACCTATTTTAAAATATAATAGTATAATATGTTCGATAATAGTATACTAGTATAGTGTATCAAATAAAAATAATATATCATGAGAAGAACGATGATTTGTGTAAATGTAAATGAACACAATATAAGATTTGCAATGAAGCTGCTGATAATTTATTATCTATAAGTAGGTATATATTTTTTATTTCAACTCGCATGTTCGAACATTATTATAAACTCTAGATAATATAACATATTACAGCTGACTGTATCAAGCACAACAGCACATTTGCCGGATGAATTTCTTCATCCAGCTCCACAACGAGAAGTGTTTGGGCTTAACCACGATTAAATCACTGCGGCCGGTTTTACCGAGTCCTGCAAACGAGCGTGCACAGCTGTCTCGTGAGGTTTCGTTTGGGTATTCCCGGGTAAGGTCTTCGACGGGATGGATTCAGTCAAAACTTTCTTCGGCAAGAAGTATTAGATCTAATGAAGGCGTTCGTCGGCTACCGAAACATCGCCCGGAAGGACGGGCAGGATTTGCTGTGCAGCCCCACCAATGTCCTGACTCGTACGAATTACCGACTACAGGCTGCTTTCAAGGTCCTTCTAAACATGGTTGAAGACATTATATTACGGCGCCGAGAAAAGGACGAGAGGAAAGCCGAGAGCCAATCTTTAGGTGGCAACCGCCACGATCGATTGAGCCCTCCCCAGACAAACAGGGACTAGGAGAACGAGAATAATGTTCGTTGTAACAATAATACATCACTTTTGTTGTGTTTTGTCATAATTTTTTTAATATTGTATATGATTCTGGTCAAATTAAAAAAATATATATTTATTTAATAATTTAATTCTAAAAAAATGTATTTAAACCTAAGGCTTGAAGATAAAAAAAGATTAACATAATAAAACTTGCATTTTCCATTAGCATTTGAAATTCAATTTTATGACATTATTTTGCATTCAAAAGTGTGCAACGATTTTTGTTTTTTTTTTTGTTTTTTTTCAAAAAAACATTGGTTGTAGAAACTTGAACCATCATTCTATTATTGCTAAAATTATCATTTTTTATACAATTCAAAATATTTATACTTATTTTAGTAAACTATTAAACGCTTCCTACAAATTCACACCATTCTACAATACACTAGAGTATTGACTTATAAGTTATAACTTTACTTATAACAGCTTGTAATGATGGAGTACTATTATAATATAATAATATATTATCTGATATGTTTTTCGCTCCGCTTCGATCCTATTTGAATTCAAATTCTAACTCAATGAGGTACACTTGAAGTCTACTGTATATAATATGGTGGTTCACCAAAAATGCTCAACTCCATTTTTTTTTCAATAATGCAGTTATTCAAAATCTGACTTTTTTAATTTTTAAATATATTTTTAGACCATATTTTAAAATTCTTGAGATTTGTTTGTACTACTTAAGGAGTGTCCTGTGGAGATACCAACTGCCGTTTTTCAAATGAGGACTCCCCTCTTTTACTGTAAATTAATTAGTGGATCATTTTTTTAAAAATGTTTATGTATCACATTCAAAATTCAAATGAGTTGTTTCTTAGTTATTCAAATTTTTGTATTAATGATAAATAATAATAGTCCTTAAAACTGGTTTCATTTAAATATATAATAGAAGTAAACTTGGATCTAGTATTTATTATATTTGAGCTATTGCTAGAAATTATTATTATCGGTGGATACTCTTGCGAATTCTGATTTTTATTTGTCGAAATTTCAGGAAAATGATCTTTAGTGTTATCATTTGAAGAAGGGAGTTTGTATCTCCGCAGGATACTCCTTAAGTAGTACAAAAAATCTCTAGAATTTTAAAACATGGTCTTAAAATATATATATATAAATTTTAAAAAATCAGACCTTGAATAACTGCATTATTAAAAAAAAAATGGAGTGAGCATGCTTGATGAATCACCCTGTATACAATAAAGTGACATGTCTGGTTTTTTATTCTCGTTTAGAACATAAATACATAAATACAACTAAAGCTTTATATCTGTGCATTTAAATTAAAATATAAACCATACGAATGCATGGTTTAATGTATATATTATGGAATATTCATAATAGTTTCAGCCAATAACGTTCCAAAGCATTCGAGGCATTTCGACGTTTGGTAGGAAAAACAATACCTAACTGCGATAGCGACGATAATATGGAATTTGATATTTCTATATTATGCACTCGTACAAATTTTGTCCTATAGTAAGTAATATAAGTACCACCGTACGTCGTTATTAAAATACAAAACGTAGTTAGGTACCGATTTCATATCATTATCATTTACAATTATGATTGTAAATCGCCAGGGTCACTGAGAGCAGCGTAAAGTGTATCTATTTATATACACATTCGGAATAAATAAAATTCTATATTTTTAAATTTAAGCGAATAAGTAGGTTTCAATTCCATAAAAATCGTATAATTAATTTGACTCAGGCCATTATACATCATGTTTGTTTATCAGGAAGGAGATCTGCAGTAACTCTATAATTATTTCAATTAAAAAGTCTACGTGAATCAAATATGGAACTACCGTGCACTCAGTGCTTAATCCTGTCCGTATATACTTAGTATCTACTTCTGCAATAGAATATAATAATATAATATATTGTGTTCTCGATGAGTAATTGAATAAAAAAATAAAAATGTATATTATCAATAATTCATGTTATCTTACCTAATCGTATTCAATACATTCACAATTTATGAATGTGTCTGTGTGGAAGCTTTTATGGACGATCGAACTATAATGGTATATTATTTTAGTTATTGGCATTTAAAGTAAGCTGTAATAATGATCAGAATGGTTGACGAAGTACAACATTTCACAGGGTCATACTGATTACAACTCCACACTTTTATCTGACCTTATATGCTTTAAAGATATTATTTCAATATTCATTATTATTTATTTACACAGGCAACATTTTGTACTACTAACTGTTTAACAATTTTAAATTAAAAACACAAGTACTTACAAGGCCTAAAAAGGTAATTATTATAAAAATGTTATTTGTTTACAACAATTTACTACAATTTTATTAAAATATAACGATAAGAATACTAAGTTTTGAGGTTTAAATGAATGGCTATGTGTATGAACTGTGTGATTTAGTATGTAGGGCGATCCTGGGTCAACATAAGATCAATACTAATATTTTCGAAGTATATTTTTTAATAAAAATTGAATATTTTATTAGTCATTAAAAAACAATGGTTTTGGAAATAAATATAATATTATTATAATTTATTTGTGTCATAAATTTTAATTTTTTTTTTTTTTTTTATTGATCTTGAGCCCGGTAACTGTGGCCATTAGCTGTAGAGTAGGTATTGTAGGTTTGTATTGTAGGTTTTTGGGACGGTAGGGGGGAACACGTATATGTGTTTAATTTTAATTGTATAACATACCGAAACAGAACCTTTGTCTGAGAATTTTGGATCAGTAGTTAATTAGTTATTAGTATTTAAAGTTCATAATGAGTGTTTACACTGTAGTGCTAAAAAGTCATCCCGAGATTATATAATGTGCCTATAATATATGTACTGCTTTCCTAGTGGAACAAGCAATAAGTGCCAAATTTCCAAATTTGAGGTTATTCCATATTCGGTATAATTGCATAATTCCGCGTTTTTTTCCTTGTGAAAAACACAGTAACTCCACTAGAAATGTCTTTAAAATGCTTTATAAAATGTCGTAAAATAATGACATAATGTTGTCAAATACTAGGGGAAAACGCAGTATGTACATGCATGTAGCATGCCCTAGAGAATAAAGCAGTATGTACACTCTGTATTGTATCAATGAATGGTCGTGACTAAACAGTCGCACACACCACCATGTACCAAAATATGTTTTGGTCAAAAGCATTTATTAAGATTTGTCGGATAGGCACCTTGGCACTAACTTCAACCATTATGTGTTTATAATTTTTCTATTGATAATAGGGCACTATTTAGCTAAATAGGTATGCTACGCCACCAATTTTCCACTCATTCATCACTGTGGATATGAAATTGCCCGGGTTAATTTTATCATTGTTTATGTTGATAAATTAGTCACAAAATGGTGGAATACCATAAACATTTCAAAAAATTAAGGGCGTCTATGACGAATAATTAATAAAAATAGGTGGGTGAAAATAATGATTTTATGGTGAAAAACAAAGAAATCGAAAAACTCATTTTCCCAACAAGTCAATTATTGGAGATACTGCTTGTTCCACCAGGAAAGCAGTATACACAATACACCGTGTGTCTATGAAAACGGGATACACTGTATATTGTATAATATTAGATTACCCAAATTACTCAGTACCTTAGGCAAATTTTTGAATTCTGTTTGCGGGACATGAAACCACAGATTATTGGACCATCAATCAGACAGAATTATAAAATATGATGGTACCGAGTAATGTGGGTTACTGAGTTATAGAGCGTACCCAATTTTCGCTGACACACGGTGTAGGATGTACAATACTGAATAGAAAGGTTACAAAATATGTCGTAAGATAATTTATCCATAGAAATAATAATCAACAATTAGGTCTCGCGACTCGCTGATATACATGATAAAAACGAACGTCTGGACGGTCGGCTGGATAGACATAAAATAGATATATTCTATAATTTATACTTGCATTATGATATTATATTTTTACCGAAACTAAATATTATAATACTATAGTTACTTACGTAATAGTCTAATAATCATCATATTATTTAGAAACCTTGAATCGTGTGGACTACAGTCGGTACTATAACATTGTTTTTTTTGGAAAGCAATAAATAATTTTTTCAGCAGACTGTAGCGCCAACTGCCAAGTAAACAGTTAAAATCATTAATAATTACACGAAAATTATAACGCAGACCACCTCGGCGTAGACTGGACACATATATTATACGGTTTTATACAAATTATTATTTGAATATAATACATAATTAAACACGTCTGGTGTTTTAAATAATTAATATGTAACTAGTCTGGAGGAGCAGTGCGCAGACAGGAACAACGGTTAAAGATATTTTTGTGTATACTATTATTGTACCTCCATTGTATTTGGGACAATAGTGAACTGCATTGCTAGACGCTGCAATATTATATTATACGAAAATGTTTTATGGCTCGTTTATTGTTTGCACGCATCTATGTACATAATATACAATACATATGCGTTTAATATGCTTTTAGGATGCGATACTTGGCCCGTGTGTCCGAAACACGATCCACACTCTTACGTAAACGCATAAATTATCGCAGGACGCAGGATATATTACGTAATATATATACACACGATAGGTACGTGCGATTTCCGGAAAAATAAATAACGGCGTGCGATGTAGCGCCGGAAGGGAAAAATATTCAGATATTTTGAACACGAACGTGCGTCATCTCAAAAAAAAAAAATAATAATAATAATAAATAGAAGGTGGGCAAGCGGGCACCGCTCTGCTGTATAAGTACATTGCCTATGGGTAAGTGTTGAGTGGGTCACTGCTGTAATAATGGAGACGTGTTAAATATTTAGACTCCAATCTTATCGATAATGTGATATAAAGTCGTCGTACCTTTAGGAAAAACGAATCCGAGTGAATACCGCGCCATGTCAGCCTATACAATACAAAACGTTTTATTTTATTTTATTGCTGTAATATTTAATTTTCTATGATAGTAATACTGCAGTGGGTTGGATTAATTTTTGCAGAAGACATAGTATATTAGTACTTTGAAAATGTCATTGTGCGTATTAAATATAATGATAATATAGTCCAAAAGTTTTAAGTGCCCACGAATACAATAATTTGCAAATTATAGCAAAGTAACTAAAATTGTTATAACTCATCCCAATTTGAAACTAAAATAGGTATCTGTAAAAAAAAACTGTTCTTTTTTATTTTTATTCACAGCATGAAGAACTTAATAATGAGAAATCTTGTTTTCAATTTTAGGCTATAAAAATTGAACACATAAAACTATTGTGAATATTTAATTTTGACTTCTTAAAAGTATCAATTAAATCCAATTTTCCACTAGAAATAATAATCCCAAAAGTTGAAAATCGAAGCAATTTTTAGGCTACTTTTCGTATACACAGACACAAAAAATAAAAAATAACACACGCCGTTGTAAAATTATACATTCATCGCTTCGCTCAAAATTAAAAAAAGGGGAGGTAACTCGTTATGCTGTACAATTATAGGTGTCAAGTGAATGAAAATATCAATTGGTGATTTCAGTAATAATAAGTCATTGCATATGAAATACGATTCTGAGCGGTAACTGCCTGACAGTCTACACTACGATAAGTTTATTTTATTCTATATTTATATAGAAATTTATTTTATTATCAAGAGTAATACCTGAGGCCGCAGATAGGGTGGAGAGGGCTTTAGCAGTTCAAACTTACCTTTATACCATGGTTTGTAAAAGTTTTAAGAACATTTCAAGTTATAATTATAAAGTTCTAATTTATTATAAAAAGAGACTGATATTGTGTCACAGCTTTGGATTGGAGAGAAGTAGGTACACCGGATATCAATGAAAAAAGTGAGCCCTCGCAGGACTCCTGGCAGATGTGAAACATCCAATTTATTTTGCATAGAAATATGCATGGAAGTTGAAAAGATTTATCAAAGATTTAGGTTTATCCAAAGAAATAAACATGGCACAATCAAAGACAAAATATTCAGATTTTTTAAGAAAAATGAATTTTATTTTAAAAGGATCATTAGATGTTTTGCGTGCGTGGCGCGAATGGTGACGTCGCCCCTCCAGCAGCCGGTCTCGCATTACATGTTTCACACCACAAAAATGATTAAAATGTATTCCCAAAGGTTATTCTAAAAGCGATGGGTAAGTATAAACTAAAAAAAAGTTACTTTATATAATACTATCCACCTCGGGTATATTGCCCATCCGAATTAATTTATCTCCGGGTCTGGATAATACAAACATATTGGTATATAATAATATAATTTGCACAGAACCGTCAGTGCAAAGGATTGCAGCATAACGTGGTCATCGTCCTTGAAGGACAATTATTATACGTCTAAGGATTCTGATTAAAAAAAAAAAAAACAAGAATGTAAAAAAAAAAAAACAATATACATTTTTATTTCACTACCCAAAATATTAGTATATTATTATATACCAGTTCCTACCACTTCAGGCACACACTCGCGTTTCACGAAAATGTATATATTATGATATAGGAACCTATACCGGCTACCAACAATATGATTACCGATATACATATATATTATGAGTGTGTTCTTGTTATTTTTTTTTTTCATTTCTGCTCTCGCGCTACTCATTTTCTTTTCTTATGGTATGGGTACAATGTATAATAATAATAATATGTATTATGCACATGACGTATTCAGTATTATAAGTATATGTACATAACATAATATAATATATTATATATATATTATACTCACGTTCTCCTCGTTGTCCCGACAAACGAATAATTAATGTCCATACATCTATGCTAGCTAATAATTATATACATAATGTCATGGTGGTGCTATATTTTAAGCTTAATGCACTATATTGTCTATATTGCGTTATTGTGAATTTTCCTTTATTTTAAACTGTTTTAATATTTTAATTTTTCAAACTACAATACATGTTTTTAATTTTCAATCATAACTAAACCAAATAAATATAATCAATAAATAAATAAAAATAGAATGATTACTATATTGTATCGGATGTAAGCCATTTTCTAGTAAAGCTTGGTAGTACTTTACCGCAACAAAATTTGATTATATATTGATTTCATTAGAATGTTTACTATTAATATAAGTGGAGACCGATTTTGAACCATATACGAGAGTATGAAAAGATTAATAAAAAATTAGTTTTCTTATTGCATAAGTGCATTGTTCGGTATTATATAATTCTGATTCAAAATAAACAAAAAAATAACTTACAGAAATTAAACTAGGTATATAACGAGTGCGCTATGTTCAAAAAATTATCCTAACGATTAGAGTAGGTGTATGACATAATATCACCAATAGTTAAGTTCATTTAAACCGCGACTTATCCATTACAGACATCCTCGGTTTACAATATAATAATCAACGCTGTGAATTGATTGCACTAAAAATAATTAAATAATCATATTATACAGTGGGTTGTATACACTTATGCTCTAAAAAGTTGTCGAATATACGTTCAAAGATAAACTGAGAATCCAAAATATTAAAAAAATATACTGAAAATTTAAAATGTGTAAAATATACTTATATCAAGTTTAGATTACATGCATTTTTGTGTGTTTATTATTTGAATAGGTAATAAATAATAATATTATATAAAATGTCCCAACAGTAAACACACACGGCAATATAATAATTTCAACCATCAGCGAGTGTGTGTGTATAATACATTAAAATGTAATATTTATTTCCATATTATAGGTATAACGCGTGTACTGCCTAGCTACAGTGGCTGCAGAGATACTATAGAAAAAAAATGAAATGAAATCGTTGTTTTAGAAGGGACCGATATTCGTTAGGCAAAACCATTAAACTCGCAGTCGTGAGGGTAAAAAAATAAAACTTATATTTTGTGAACGTGTAATAATAATGTAAAACGACGGCCGCAGAGATGACGACCGGAACGACCACGCCCGGGCAGGGTCATCGTAGACACCGCGGTCCAGACGTATACTATGCACTTGAGATCGCATAATATCCGTATAAATATATTTATATATTTATATATATATGTATGTATGTATTCCATATACATATATATGATGTAGGTAGGTACCTCCCGTGCGATGTCTATACGTAGCATACCAATATATGGAAACGAGTTTCATTCATGTTTTCGCGGCCGTAAACCTCGCGGCTGACGTCTGGACCGTGAGCGATACAGACGCGCCAAAATCGGTCGATATATTTTATTTTATATTCCTCAGACAATCGCGTAGTAGTTGTAGGTGCGTGATGTTAATATGTAATATGATTATGCCGACTTTATTGTGATAATAATGTTTCGTACGTAAATAGTATAGGAAATCCTTAAGAATACGTGTACCTATACGAGAAACGATTTTCCTGTAATTCGATTAAGTTTTTCAGAGTTTTTATCACTATTCGACTAGTAGAAGACCTGCGAAACTATTGAACGATTATATGATTATCATTCCTACCTAGAATTCACTCTAGCCATGCGTTTCGCGATTACGCCGGGGACGGTAATTTTTAGACGATGGGACGACTTAGACGAAATAAATCGCAGTGGACGGCCCCAGCGGGAGGTGCCCCATTTTCAGAAATGGTTGTACTTATGCTGCACTACTTTTTCGACTTAATGTATATCTTAATGTGTCTCCTATAATAACCTCGCCTAACGATTAACTGGCGGTTAAAATGCAGTGGTATTGTTTAATGAGCCCTCAAGCGAATAACCTAAATCGAAATCGACGATTAGTGTATAATTGTTTTAGAATATGAATCGATGAGAAAAAGTATGTTACGTACATGGAAGACCGCAGTAATTAATCAAGAGCTCAAACCTATAATAAATTTAAGTGCAACATTTGTTGTCAAAGAATTTTCATCATTTGTGTCAAATTTTCCTCGACTGCTGTACATTTCAATTTACACATGAAAATAATTATGTGAGGCAAATCATGAACTTTGTGAATTTTAATTAGGTATAATTAATAATAATAATATTAGGTGTAATAATGACTTCTTTTTTTGACAACCCAAAGCTTCAACTACAATACTGAATTTCAAATCAATTTTATAGATACAAATTTTATACATCATAATATTTAAGGCTACTTTAAGTTTAAAGAAGATTAAATAATATAAGTTTTTGACTTGAGTGACCTTTTGTTATTACCTATCATAAGTTTTTATTCGATCATGTATTTAAAAATATAGGTAAGTTAACCAAATAACGATTCAATTTTGAATTTAAGACGAACAGGTTGGCAACTTTTAGTCGTTTTATAACATTCCTAACGAAAATTTGTCATCCCCTCTAAGTCATTATCACTGCCTACTGCAATCGGAGTATACGTATAATAGGTATACATATATATATATTATATATACATAAAACCAAAATGTAAATTATAAATAAATTATTTTTTTCGATTAGGTTCTGGTTGAACTAATTTATCTTCTTTGATATATTTTTGATTTACCCATTTAATGCATATAATTTTTAATAATGTATTCACTATCACTTGCCCATCCTTGCTGCTATTATTATATCCTTTATCAAACACAATGTGCAGTAAATCGCATAATAAATATGAAACGAACTAATTGGAATTTATAATGCACAAAGGCACACGCTGTATACTTAAGAGTGATTAGGTATTAATAATAATAATAATAGCTATGTTTACAAAGCTGCAGTAGTAACATGTTTGAAAAAATAAATAATTTTATAATTTTTGTATTCTTAACGTTTTACGTCGTCCTAGTTCACCAAAATATTGTCATTATTACTATTATTTGTTTCCAAATTACTGTACAACAGTTACAACTTCTTGTAATAGGTTTCTTAACATTATGAAGATTTGATGCAACCATGCGATTGTTCCAACATAAACGTTGCACATGACATAATATTATAGGCCAATACTAGTAAACTGTACTCCAACTATATACAAAAACGGATATTTAAGTCTACAATGTAAGACCACGTTAAAGTCTTTTTAACCTCAATAATACATTTATACGTCATGATGTATCAGAATATTTTCGGTCTAGACATTTTTCTATGATGATGTCGCTAGTTCAGACGCTTTATATGGATAGTGAATACGTGTTATCATTATGTTCACAATAGTTTGGAGCGATAACATTTTTGAAGATGCCTATAATAATAATGCGCGTCGGGACTTGCCTTCATCTCGTACATCATATTATGTAAGTACGAATTCAATAACGATTTCGGATTTAGAAATATTTGTATAACATTATAGTATATGGCATAAATGGCATACCAATATGGAGATAAATGTCGATTGCCGAGACACCGATCGCGTCGCATTGGACTGCAGCAACCGCGACGTGCATAAATACATATAATATATTATTATTATTATTATTATTATTATTATTATTATTATTATTATTATTATTATTATTATTATTATTACTATGCGTGTGTGCTCGTCTTACGAAACCAATTGCGACGAAGCAGTTTTGATTATTACTAGTTTTTTCTTCTTTCTCTCTTAACAGTTTGCTAATAAAATTCGTTTCTCGTTGTACGCGGCACACCCATTGCGGCCTTTACATCATCGTCGTATTATTATTATTATTATTATTATACCGAAAGACGAGAGACGGCACCGCGCTTGTCGGTATATTACATATTTTATTACCTATACGTATTGGATCGATCGGTTCGATTAGATAAATCGGTTTAATATTCATACGGCTTATGCGTCTGGTCTGCGGTTGTCAGAACCATTATCTCTGGGTAATCGCCAACCCGAAAAAAAAATACAAATAAATACCTCGAGCGCTTTCGTACGTACATTATTCTCCCGAGTCTTGTTGCATTTTAATATTATTTTATTTTTATCGTATAGGCACTGTCTAGCTGGCGACATTGCGTTGGCTTTGGCCGAAGTAGGTAGGTACACTGAAAATAATTTTTATCTATATTACCACCTATTGAAGTTATAATAATATAGGTTTGTCATCTATATATGCTATACTTTACGATAATATATATTAAAATGATTATTGTACCTTTATACTCGTGTATAATATAATAAACGGTAAGACCTTTAATCATAAAAAAAATATAAATTATAATATTTCGTTCGAAAACGGTATACATCGGTCAGCCCGTTATAATAATCGGTATGACGATGAAACTTCTAATATGGACTAACTTCGGTCAAATAATAAACATTAATAATAGGTAAGTCTTAGGGTCGTATATACAAGCCCACATTGTCGTATTGGTAATGATAGGCATACAAATATACAATACAGTAAGTCTCCATTGGTTACCCACTATATTGTGCTTATTTTGTATTATTATGCTTTGACATTGTTGTTGAATATTGTTGAGAAACGAGCACGTGACATAATATAATATAATATAATATAATATGTTTGTACAATTATTATTATTATTAATTTTTTTTATTGATCTTATATGAACATCGGCAACAGTAGCCATTAGTTAATCTATTAATTACAATGTTTTTCTAATGAATACAAGTTAGGGACTTTGACGTCAAAGAAGTACAAATAATAAAAAAAAATCAAGACGTTTTGAATATGTATATTAAAAAAACTCCTATACACTTGGACCGTTGAATGATTTTAGAACATAAAGGGAAGTGCTGAGAACTGCTCTCGTCAAGACGATACTTTGGCCGAAATCGCTATTGATAAATCCAAGCTCCCGAAATACTACTATAATCATAGTATAAAGCATATTCTAACAGATTGTATCAGTTACAAAAAAAAACAAGAAAATAATGCAATTTTCTAGAACACTTCTTCGAAATCTTAAGACCTCGAGCAGAAATGATCAACAATGTAATCATATAAAAAAAATATGTAAGCTAATTTAGAAATATATATTTTTTAACACGCTTTACTCCAATAACCATTGTTATAGAAGCGATTTTGATCAATAAAATAATAACAAAAAATTATAATGTGAATAGTATAATATAGACATATAGTGCTTAGAATTATACACATAGTATAATATACCTACTGATCCAACATCAGTTACTAGAATTCGTTTGAATTAACTTTATGTTTATAAAATATATTTAGTTATCTATACCTACATTTCGCAAAAAAATAAACTTATAAGATTAATACTCAATATTGCTAAACAAAAATATATAAATATTAAAGAATATTGAGTGATTAATATGAAACAGTTACAAATGTGAACCTTTAAATTAAGACAGCGTGTAAAGACTTTAGAAATATTGGGGGGGGGGGGCGCCTTAGTTTGGTAATTAAAAATAAATATAATTTAGGTTCATATCATGTTATAATATTATTAAATTGCAAGTTATGCTAGGGGGCTCTGTCCCCTGCTAACTTCGTTCGCCAACTTCACTTGATTTTTTTTTTGTGTGAACTGAGAGTTTATTATAATTCTTATTTAAATTATCTGAATGAAAAATAAGACAAATATTATAAATAATTAACATTTTAAATAAAATATAATATACACATTACTGTAATGCCTCATCAATTACAATGTTCTCAATTGGTTTCCCTTTAACTTTGAACTCAATTGTCATCCCCCTTTGATTTTTTTGATGCTAGCTCTTTATATGATATTCGAAGCCTTTTTCTATCCATCTTCAAATGTACAAAAGAACTATTATATTTGTTGCAGTTAAAAAAAAAATAACAAAGTTAGAAGTACAATTTTAACGAAATGTATAGGAATTCAACCAAATATACAAACAACACATCAATTTGGAATAAAGTGCTTGAATACCAAGCAGATTTATTAAAATTTAAATTGTAAAAAAACTAGTTTTTGAAGATCATTTAATGAAAATTACATTGAGTATATGTAATATAAATTTATTATATTATACAAGTTTCAAAAAATCGAAAAACACAATATATTAGTTATATACTATAGCTGTAAGTGATGAATAATAAATTAAAAGTAAAAACGAAAACTTTTATAATATTTTATTCTAAATGTTTTACAATATGATATCTCAAAGTTTAATCAGATTTTAACTCTTCTGAATAGAAATTAAAAATTAAATATTACCTGTACACGCATAGTGCATACTGTATTCAATAATGATTTTAAATATAATTTCAAATTATTCGAAACACATCGCAGCGTGAAACTAGTTGCATACTTAACGATTATTTTATACTATTTGAGTGGCCTACCTACATATACAACAATTATCTTTACTAATTTTCGTCGGTATCATTTTTCGGCAGCAAAATAAATTAATTTGTGAACGCTTGCAGAGATGAAAATTAATGTCTAAGAGTGGTTCTTTTCCGCTACGGAAGAATACATTTGAATTTAAATTTGGGTTGAAACCAACTCGCAGAAGGTTATCATTGTTGTTTGATAATTGATGGAATTAATGGGGATTTCTATTTTTTTTAAGTAATGATTGAAGTAATCATAAAAAAATATAATATAACTAATATAAGACAAAATATGCGGGATAAACTGCAGTTACGAATGAAATTTAACGTTTTTTTAATAATTATATTTCTAGAAAACAAAAGAAACTATATTCATTTTTACTATGAAAAAATATATAAATACAAGAATGTAATTAATCTCAACTCTTAAGTAATAATTCTCTTATAATTCACTAATTGCAAATAACAAATTATTACAATATTATTATCATTTGTATCTTACTGGGAATTTGTAAAACTATCCTTTGTCTCAGCAATAATTTGTTTACAGAGGTATTTCTTAACAATAGTACAGGTACCTTAATATAATACTGTAATAACAATAAGTCATTCTTCGTTTTAATTGATAAATAACAAAAATCGCGTGTATGAATTTCACAACTAAACTTCAAATAGGTAGGTACCTACTACAATAATAAATAATATTATAATTTTGTATATTTCACCCAAACAAATAATAATTATTGTTGCACAATGTACATTGTACATGCACGAGGTCATATTCAAAAGTAAAGTTCCTAAAATAATATTATGACTGTGTTCATTAGTATTCTTATAACTAATGGATTTATGTTAATATATCTGAATCAGATCAAGGGTTTTAATTGCATATAATAATATCTGAATTATTAATTTTTTTATGTATAATGTGTGCTGTGGCTAGAAATACGTTCTGCGAAATCGTGAAAGAACAAAATAAATGGTAATTATAGCTGTTAACTTGTATTCATAATATTTTGCGTATTATATTTAATTAGTGTTTACGTAAAATCGACGTTTTCAGTCAAATAAACTGTGTCAAAAAAACTGTGTACTAAAATAACTTAAAATTATGCGATACATTATCATCGAGAAGCTCAGGAGACTACCATGATAGATAATACATCACAATAATATTAGCTATTTAATTTTAGGGACAAAACCTCCGAGAGAACAACAAATTAATTATTATATAAAGGATTATCATCTACACGGTGGAAATATTTTAATATAAAAAAAATAATATTATTTGAAGACCGAACCAATGCATTTATTTGCATCGCGTTAAGAAGCAACCTGCAACACATTATTCCGGTGATATGTTCCAGTTATTTATTTATCTGGAGTGTATTTTATAAGATTCAATTTGAGACTGCTGCAACACACACTTTATTAAAGCGAACACCTTGTTAGGTGCCTTGAATGGGACGAAAATGAGACACGAGTTTCGTCTCCCCCCCCCCCCAACCACACGCCGCTACAATGCGGAGTGCAACAATTATTTATAAGTACGCTTCAACGGCTTAATAGCCGGCAGAGCAATAAAAATTACTCTCACAACTTTGTTAGGACATTTTAACCGTCTATATTTTTCGAGCTACTATTCGCCGCGATGGTGGACATTTTAATGATCGCCTTTTCCTGTACACCTATATGCCATATAGGTGCTCACCGGACTCGCCGATTACTCGACACCGATATATCCCAATTATTTTATAAAACAAACTACAATAATGGCACACGGTGGCACGGAGATAGGAAATAGCTCAATATATCAGAGGAATCGTCATCGTTATATTATGATGTCCCGTTCATCGTGGCTTCCCGAGATCACAAAAACTATACCTACACGAAATCAGCGAATACCGGAATCAGCATTTCCTTAAGTTTAAAAATGTTTCGGCATCATACCTAATATCCATGTTTTCTAGTGATCCGCAACGGACTCGTTTAAAAAAAATCTCTTACGCAGTGAACCCGTTTTGACCAGTTCATTTATTATTTACACATAATTTTCGGCAGAATTATGAGATAAGACTGACCAACAGTATTGGCAATTTTGTGTATAAGAAGTTTTGTTTTAGTAGAACTTTTTTTTTTTTAGATATTTTTTAATTAACACGATACACACATGGAATTAAATAATTAAAACATTTATTGGAAACGACGAAACTGTATCAATGGGTACTAAAATAATTAATTTTAAATGTTTTAGTTTTCAAATAATATATTGTAACTTGCATACGATGATAATAATAATAATAGTTATAAATAATATAATACTAAATATGGGCAGTATTAATCTTGTAGTAGGTATATTTTTCTCTAGAGGACAACATAATTTTTTTTTTTTAATGCATTCAACAGTTTATTCTCCATTAGAATATAGACATAATATAGACAACCTTAAAATTAAGATGAGGTCACTCCTTGCCCGAAAAGGAATTGATTTATTTAGTATACACTCATGTACATTCCATGTTGAGGTACAACTATATACCGTGTCCAAAAATTGAATGAAAAATTAAAAACTAATAATTACAATCAATAATTGTGTTTAATATATTTGAATAGAAGGTATAGATTAATTTGAATTTGAGTTTTTAAGAACAATATTGACGGTTTTGGAGTAATTTTATAAAAAATATTTTATTGTTTTCATCGTATCTATTCTTGTATAGAACAAACAAAAAGTTATTTTATTATTAAGTATTATTAGTTATTTTTGATGTTAAAATGTATTACGTTTTATTTAAATAAATCACATTTTATAACTCACGCGTATTAGGAACTAAGCAAAATTTACTTTTTGATAGCAAAATGTAGAAATATCATAGATGAAGTAGTAGAAATGCCATTCAAGCATAGTTCTGACGAAAGTAATTTTAGGTTTATTCGAGGGAAGATAAAAGGAGGAGAAATTGGTACTAATAAGAGGCCTCTTCTTATAGAATACTACATCAAATATTCTTTCTCATTTATTAGTTCATTTACGAAAATTTGAAAAATAATTTATACCTTCCTAGTCGCTAACTGTAATTTCAAAAATAATATATGTTGTGTTTCTATCGTCATTTTTTAAAGTTAGTTATTTAATTTAAACTTATATAACATAGTCGGATTTAGCTATGTGGAAGTCACTAGACCCATATTCTTATAATATAAATATATAATGCTAATGCTATAATTTAAAATGATCAATTTTTAATATTTTTTTTTCTATAAGCAACTAGTTGCTAAACTATTTACACGCTACCTAGGTGGCTATATATTTCACGTCTTCGCCATTTTTCGAATCGTTTATTCAGTGAGCTCGTGATATCTCTAGCTACTATATTAAAGAATGTGCAGCTAGCCTCTAAATATTACAATTATTTATAATATTAAATAGTCATTATTCATCGTGCCATGGTGGATGTGTATATTTCATTTGTAATATTATAAAAAGTGGAATAATATCTATTGTCAAAAATAAAAATGGTAGACTGATTTTGTAGCCACATTCTTTAAATATTTCAAACTAAAGTAATTATAAACGTATTTCCGGTGACCGTTGTAGTATACTAGTATTAGAGTGTATTAGAGTGTTCAGTTGTATAAATAATATTATAAAACGATACTATAATTATCCATAGAAAATGTTAAAATAAATTCATTACAAGTAGTACTAGTACCAAAACCAGAAACAAAAAATAAATTGTGACTCTTCTTGGGTTGACGTTTGTTTTTACAACAAAATTGTATTTATTTTAATTTCTAAATTAAATCATACAAAAAAAAGAACATAGAAAATGTATTTAGTAATAAAAAAATGTTAATATTCCTATTACTTTATAGTTTATACTTTTATAGGTAATAAAAGAAGAATTATTTATTTAAAACTCGGGCCTAGTGATTACTTATATAGGTGGGCATAATTATGTACCTATGGCCAATACTTTTTTCGTTCTTAAATTCCCCCCTGGATTCACTTGTGTATAATTAATAACCATCACAAATTATAGTTTCACAACACACAAAAAATTTCACCTAGTAAACTTTATTTAACTGTAATTGTTTTCCTCTTTATAGAATATTATGATATACAAGCTAGTAGAAGTTTTACTGGAAATAGATTTGTTATACTTTTGAGCAAATTTCATTAAATTAAAGTACAGATTAAATATTAAAGAATATATCTATGTATGTGTATGATACTTATTTGTTCCATTATAAAGCTAATTAATTAATTAATAAAACAATTAACGACAAAAACAATTTGATAAAAATCAACAAAACAATATCGGAAAAAAATCTACTCGAAGGTACTTGAAATAAAATAAAAACAAAATATATTGACCACATTGTTAAACTTTTTACTTTAATTAAAAGAAGTCTCGATAATTGGATTTAATACAGTAGCAAAGTTAAAGTTAAAAAAAACCTAAGTTGAAAGTTGTCGGAAGCAATATTAACTAGGTAATAACATTTATTATTTATATAATATTGCTTTATCAGAGGGCACTACTGATTCCTTAAAGCATTCCTATTTTGAACTTCAATGTTATTAATCTAATTAGCAATCGAATGTACTTATTAATTATTAATTATTATACTATATTGTATAGATCGTAATAATTTAAAACAAAAAAATAATAGTTAGTTTAATATAACATAATACTAGTTTAGTATAATAATAATGTTTATTACAATAAACTTAAAAAAACTACCATGTTGGACTCACATTACTCGTATTTTGTAGATAATTTAAGTGAATAATTGAACTTTTTTTTACAGTAAATAAAACGTTAACTTCACATTTATTGCATTTAATACACGAAAATAATAATAATTTGCTTTGACTATTTTGGTTTCAAAACAATTAAAAAATATAATATGCAAACCTTGACTTAACATTTTTTCATTACAGCTCACGCAACACAATAATATATGCAATGTATTTTTTTAATTACTAATTGTATCAATTTGTAATTATATAAACACAATGTAACATTATAATTTTGCAAATTTATTATAATATGTACTATAAATGTATTAGTTACGTAAAAGACCTACAGCTTATTCATGTAACTGTTAATATTGATAATTATATAACATCGGTTAACCGTGCGGAGAATTTTAATTTTAGCGGAATACTAAACAATACAAAATGTATGTTAAACTGTTCGTCCCTCAGATTTTTAATAAAAAAAAAATTTGTTTTAGCTAAACAAAATATGTTTGTGCGTATAGGTTTGACCACGAGATAGTCAATATAGGTTAGGTTATACCGTCCTAGTTACTGTTTTAATGCCTACTTTGATATCACAAACGTGGTGACCATCTTATAGGTATGTGTATAAAACTAATATATATATATGCTGTTATGGTAATGTATTACAAAATAATATTTTTTTCTGTGTTTTTCATGACGCAAAATTTAAAATTATCTCATGAAATTAATTGTTATGTATACATGGTCTTTGATTATCCATTCGTTTTGCGTAAATTATTATATTATGCTTTAATATAATAATTATTTGTGTATAGAAGTTTTTTTTTAAGATAAAATGATTTACCCAAGCTTGGAGAAGGAAAATGTTGTTGGGATCAAATTTGTGTATAAATCATAAATAAATAAATATGTGACTACACTCTGCCAACAATGTCTGCGCTCGCCTATTATGTGTTCATGCATTAAACATTTTTTATACCTTAGCGTTCTCGTGGTTTTATAGTGAAATTATTATGTTGACATTTTTCAAACTACATAACAGCGAAGCGAAAAATATATAAGGCATAAATTTCATAAAAAAAATGAAGATAAAAATACTTCGACCCGAATTTTTCGAAGTTAAACGAATAAAATTTAATATTTATTTGGATTTTGTTAATAGCTCTAGGAGGTCCGAAGAGAGTAGAGCGAATTTTATCGTCTCGACCGGCAATCAAATAATAAAAAATATAAACCATACATCCGCTAGCTTTTGTTTCTTTTCCTTTTTTTTCGACAAAATGTCGTATTCCGTGTCTCGTTAAGTTATTAAAAAAGCTTTAAGACCTCCCCGTTATGAAAAACCATACGAGTTATGTCACATAAGTGCCACTAAAGTTCTCGTACATTTATATAATATTATTATCATTATATTTCGTTATCCGAGAACCATGAAGTCGACCGGAAGACGTATTATTATCTGTCAGCCTACGCTCATGCGTGTGCAATGGTACAGCTTGCGGGGAGAATGTTATAGAGGAATCAAATTGCGTTTCGTCAAAGGAGATATTTTTATTTATTTTTTATCACGAAAACCGCAAGACTGTTTTCCTCGTTTTCGTACAGCACTAATAATAAACTAAGGTTTATGATTTAAAACGCATAACAATGACGATTTTCGGTCGTCGTTCATTGCAGTAACGGCTGTAATGGGCATTAATTCGGTGTGGTTGTAAGTCACGCCACTCTCCACACGTGATATTATGTAATAATATAAAAATGCGCTATCAGTGCAAGTAATAAAAAAAAAAATTTTAAAAATGAACAATTCATCAATCGGTATTTTAATACACAAATTTAAAGGGTGTTTCTAATACGTCACTACTTTTATTTATTCTTTCATTTGAAACACACGCACGAAGGCACAGAGAAAATTTAATACTTTTACTAGTTTGACAAAAAATAAGTGTAGTTCGCGGAATATACAACAAAATTGAGTGAAACTGTTAGTGCTCTAGTCTTATAGGTAATAAAACAATAATAATATATTAAATAGAAGAAATAGTTAGGAAGAAGATTTTCTAATTTGTAAGGCACTTTAAGAGGAATGAAAAATATCAAACTTTTTTTTCTAAGTTATTACATGAGACTGTAATGCTCTGTTAATCGGGGGAAAAACCCCGTAATGTGTTATGCAATTATTATCTTATATTTTCTTTTTTAGTTAGAAATGTATATATTTCTTCTTTATATACATACTTCTACTGTACGTCGGTATGTCACTAAACTCCACCTAAACGATTTGAATGAATTTTTTGTATGCGCTTGAGTGACGCCCCGAATGGTTTAGATTCACAATTGGACCCGATAGGTCAGACCCGGGGAGTTGCTCAAACAGGGATTTTAAGATTTAATAAGGAAATATTTGTTTATATACGGTTACTATTGGTTATAAGAGAAATAGAAATATATTTAGTAGAAATTGGTATTTTTTTTTTGTTTATTGATTGCTTGCACTGGTTCATCGGGCAAATCGGTCTTAAGAATGCATACAATTTTCGCACATTGCCTACCAACGTGGCTGAGTTGCACTTATAGCCGCTTATCGGTGTGTCCGCAATCAAAATAAAAATAAAACATATTATTTATATAAAGCACTCATCAAGCGGGGTTCGCAATCCACAGCAGGTTATAGGTATAATATACTGCTCGCATTATTACCATCGAGTCTCATAAGGAGTTGGCATTTTTCCTGGTCGGTTGGAAAAAGAAATTTCAAGTGAAAACTGCCTGCATGTAATTATATTTATTATAATATGCCTAAAGTGTCAACAAAAAACGTAATATATGTTTTCTTTTTTTACCAGTTGTGGTACTGCTTCAGCGATGTCATTTCAGTGTTTTGTCATATGGTTTGAAGCAATTTTTTTATAGATTTAAAATTGATCTTCTTTATTTTTGTTCGGAATGAAATAGAAATATTTTATCAATTAGAAACTGCAAACGTCTGGGAAAGAAGTTAGTGCAGCAATAGTGTAGCTACATTTACGACTGTAACAGTGGACAGAATTAATGTCGCCATACTTATAAACGCTAATACCGAAATCAATAACGATACGCTATTTATATCACTCCTTAAAATATTTATACCGCTCTTAGCGCTACTGAATTGTCGTTACAAATATCGTAGGTACTACTTCCAATCGACGACTATATTATCGTAAATATGTTTGATACTCAAAGCTTATCACCTGTCGTACACATATCGTATACACCTATACATAGCGTGATTCACCTCTCATGCTCATTTAATCTTTTAATAATGCATTTATAGAGATTCTAATTTTTGGGATTTTAAAATTGTATACTTATATCAAATACCAAAATACTTTTTTTTTTTTTTTTTTCGTTTGAACCGACAACAGAGGAGGATCTGTGTGAACACTACTACTCCTAAATACCAAAATACTAAGAGTAGAAAGTAGTGAGGAAATACACGCTTCTTTTTTTCAAATGAACGTTTTTTGCTGAAAATTATTAAGCAAATTATAGTTTTTATTAATAGGTACTGCTTCGATATATATATACCGAAATCAAGATTTGAACGAGTCATTTTTTAGTTAAAGTGTGTACTAAGAATAAAAGACTTTATATCTGGCTATAAAAAAATTAAAAATGTTTATGTTATAGACTCCTACCTACGTATAATATGGGGTACTTATTACCTTCAGACAATTTTTACAAATTATAAAATCTTAATAGATAAATATTAAGTTTAATTTTCCATACAACTTTGTTGCACAACAATACTGGCGCCTACTCTATAATATTATAATTATATGTGGAATAAATCATCGTTGCAAAAGTTGGCACAGAAGACGGAGACGATTCTTGCCCAAATGCCTGCCTATACTAGCAAATAGTAATAGTAATAATACGTATAGCCAGGTATTATTTCTGTTGTTAGTAATTCCATATATGCCTTAAAATGTATCCCATTAAGGCAATTGAGGCAATTATTTATAGGTTAAATAATTAACAGAAAGGATAGGTACGGATTACGTACGTAGGTTTGTCTAATAAAACGTAGCTTAAATTATTGAAGTGCTCACTGCTCGTATATATGAGAGGAAGCCTATGATATACGCACACCTTTCCACAAGGCGACTCTTTCTGCTAAACACATCACTGCCATCGTTTCCATCAACTTTCGAGATTTTGATAGAGAAACAACATTATTTTATATAATCTGACGCATTACATAGATCCGCACCGCACCGCTGATTTGCTTTTCTCACACACTTTGCTCACCGACCGAAACGAGCAATATACATGTATGTACAACAGGTATATAGCTAGACGGAATAGAGGCAGTTCACAAGACCCGTCGTTCTGTGAGGTTTTTTTTTGTTTTTATTTTTGACATTATTTTACGCCTCGTCATGTCTTGATGAATCGGCACCAAACCATTCCGATTTACAGTCATCTGAACGCGACGGATTCGACGGCGAAACGTAGTTTTTATTTCAACTATCTTTTCGATTTTCTGGTTTGACGATTTTCGGTTCTTTCTGGTTTCTCCGTACGTCGGACGCAGTATAACCGTCCACGAAAACTCCATGGGGATTCGGGAACGATATTTTAATTGATAAGGTGCGTCTCTTGTCCTAAACGTCCCGCGATATAGTTTCCCCACACGCGTTTCCTGCGAAACCAAAGTCCAGACACGTAGACATCGACGGCGGACGTCGTATAAGGGCTATAAAATCAAGTCGTTTTGTCGAAAACCCTCCGAGCAGAGTATTGTGTTACGATCATTTCGGTAATTATGCCAATCACCAGTGGTCGGTGCGCGTACGTCGAAGTCGTGTTTAATTTAAATCAGTGTATTAAAATATCAATCAGTGACGCCGAAAAATATGAAATCTGACTAATCTGAGGTGCTACGAGCATTTCTATACAATATTATATACGCTCGTATTGCAGAAGGCGCAGACAGATAATTGGTCGAAACGTTTACACTAATCAAAACCAACTTTTCAACTTTTAGACTTGTTACCTATAATACCTATGTATAGAGAGTGTACATTTTTCTTTTAATTGATTGAATCGACGGAAATTACGGAACACGGTCGATTATGACGTGTCTATGTGCTGTAGGTATATCCGGTATAGGTACTTTCATAATTCATTAGGTATGGTTCAAGTCAAATCGGTACTAAATCTGAATAGCGATGAGGCTTATTCCGGGAACTGAGCAGCACTCTGCAGGTGTATTAGAAGTTATGTGTAGTCTTCAAACACTCGGTGAAACAATCTACTTGAGAGATAAATAAGTAATGAGGTCCTCCGCGAAGCGGAAACGAGATTATATACTGTGGATTCGAGTGTTCAATAAATTTTAATAAAAAAATTTGTTTCGACCAAACAATTTCTGCAGTTTATGCGTATGTAGGTTCGCGCACGAGATAGTCGGTATACCTCGCTGGTTGTTTTTTTTAATGCATATTTTGAGATCATAAACGCGGTAACCATTTTATGGTCATGCGTAAAAATAATATACACTCTTGCGATAATAATAATATATTTTATTCCGCGGTTTTCATATAGTCGTATAACGTAAAACGGCCTTATTAAACTAATTATTATTACAGATTATATAAACCGTCGATTCGGGTCTTCGATACATTTTGCGGGTATTCAAAAAATAGCTCACTTCGCCACACAGGCAAACATTTTTGTAACGACAAACCTACATATATATATATATATATATAGTCGGGTATTTATGGCGATTCAAACAATGGACGCGTAACACATTATGATATATATAAGCCGCATATAAGGCCAGTGCATAATATATATATATACCTATTGTGTGTAACATACATTCATATACATAAATGTCAAGTGTAATATGTTGTATGTATATATATATAAATAGTATACCTCTCTCTCCCTCTCTGTCTCCTGCATACGCGCATATCGGTCGTTCACTCTCGTACCCCTTCTTTGGGGCGGGGTGCCCAGTAAAAGACTTACGGAAATTCACCGAGGAAAACGGGGCAAAGGTCGTGCACCCTTCGTGCGTGTAAGCTCGCCCGCACGCACGTCACCGCTGCAGGCACCGTGCTCACATGTGTATGTATATATATATATACATACACGACGTGCACCACTGAGTCCGTTGCCGGCTGGCTAATCGTCGGCCGAATCCTTCGCGACCGGCGGGATGGGTGGGCACGATGAGGAGAGTGGTGGCGAATTCGAAACGAGGGCCCTACACATTCACATAATAATATATACGTATATATATATATATATACACACCGAGTGTGTGTACCGCCGTTTGCAGTGTGTGTGCGTCGGCTCGCACATGTTTATATATATATATGTATGTATATGTATAATTATTGATTATTGCCTACGATTTCGCGAAAAAGGGTGCTTTTCGGGTCGCTTTCGGGAGTGGAAGGCGCTCTCGTGGGGGCGCGGCGCGGGGTGGTGCAATCCGGACCGCGGTGAGCGGCGGCGGACTGCGCTTGCACGCGACCGCCCCCGCCCTTCGGCCGGCGCGGGGGAGGGTAGCATTATTTTTACCGCAATGAAAGTCGGTTGTATTAAAATCCCACGGCGGCGGCGGTAGTACACGCGAGTGATGGGCAGGAGGAGGGGGAGATATATCGGCAGGGAGACGATATCGGATGCTGAGGCGCGGGGACCGTTGCCGTTGGTAACCGTTCGGACGCAATCATGTGTAAAGCTCACGCATTTACAATCCGCGCCCGAGTGTGTATACATATATATATATATATATTCGGTGAGATGCGGTGGTGGCGGTGGAGGTGGTGGTCGTCGTATACATTATTTTGCGTCCGGGACGAAATCTCGGGATGGAAAACGGTCCTTTATCCTTTCCTTATATTCTTTCTATTTTCTCCCCACCAAACGTCCATACTTTCTTTCTCCTTTTTTCGTTTTTAGTTTTTTTTCCCCCTTTCCACCCCGCCCGGGAATAAAGAGGAGTTTCCTTTTTATCGGACGGCAATATAACCTCCGCTACCCACTTCCTCAGCACCCGTCGGCCAATATATATACACGTTTTCTTTTGCCGCCGAAGACGGGATTGCTTTTCGATTGGCCCACCATAACCGACTTTTTTTTATTTTTAAGTTTTTGCAACGTGGCTCTCCTCCCACACGAGACACCTAACTGACTAACCCCATCACCGCATAATATTATATATCATCGTATACGCAATTCTCGCGTATCATAACACGACTGTATTATGGTATTTATGTGAATATTATTATTATACGTCCCGAATCGTTGTGAGTTATCAAACGGTTGCAGACTTGTATGCCAAAAAAACATTGGTTCTTTTAACCATCGCTTTTTGTTTTACCAATACACTATAATGTTAATATTTCATGCTAATTTGGTCGGATTCATTTTGTATCAAACTTAGTTATATAACTTTTTAACAAAATTACAAAACGCTGTCATTCAATTAATCACATTTTACTCCACTATTATAGGTGCCAGTTATAACTGTTTACAATACCGACAGAAGTTCTAAATTTTAAACTTATATTAACATGACGACATCGCGTTCGCCTTGACTGGATGTGTAGCTGCTGTTGTATGCCTGAAAAAAACTAACCAGCGATACATTATTAAATAACGACAACAACAGTACCTATAGGTATTTTAGAACTTTAGTGAGAATATAATTAACACATAACTCAACTTATGGTTTGATGTACGTTCGTGGGAAGAACGAGTGCGTCTTCATAGCTGAACTTTAAATCACAGTGATCATAATATGGCAAACAAACGGTTCTGAACAATGTACGCAAGTGCTGAAAAAAATAACTCAAATTATTAAAAGTGTTAACAGCCAGACAAATCGTTTGCTGAACAAATGACTATAAAGTCGGTTCAACATATCACCGTCGTCGTAATGCGTTGGTCATAGTGTAAGTATCAAAAAATGATCAATGTGATTTCTTTGGCGTTACGTCTCCGATCAACCTGTGAAAAACAAACATAACTATATAACTTAGATAATATTTTGTCCAAAATAACATTGTAGTTTTCTTATGCTTTTATTATAGCATTGTTAAAATAAATCTTTGAGTTCGTTTATGTAGATTTAGAATAGAATGGTTTTCAAAAGGCCCATATTGGTGCCTAAAAAGATTCAACAAATTGAAACGAACCCTCCATAGCTACGTGTCCATAATTAATGAGTTACATAATATTCGGCCAAATACCAAATGCGTGAATACAATGTATTATATAATATGAAGTTACATAACAAATAATAACGGTAATTATATCTAAGGTTATAATCAAGTATAAAAAATATATTTCAACTTTCAAAAAAATATTTAAATATTTCAGTTTCTAATCTTGTTAATTGACCATTCGGGGCGGTGTAAATGGAATCGTATAAATTATTTAAATGTATGTTAAATTAGTTAAAAACTTAGAAAATACGAACTCTTATAACAAAATTATTAAAATATAACTGAAAAATATATGAATAATCCAGGCATTATGTATATTTTAAACAAATATAGTTATGATAACATTTTTGTGGAATTTTTCCTTATAATTATACATTAGGACACAACATACTCAATTAGTAATACGTGAACAAGTCGATATATTTAAAATTTGTAGTTAATACTCTATTATATTAACACTAAGTAGGTACTGCTTTATTACTTGCTCTGTTGAACCTATAATATTGTTGCGGTTGTACCGAGTGATTAGTTTTTTTCCGGAGATACATCTAGTTTGGAGTGGTTACTCCGTCTGCTGAAAATTGAATGCGATTGTATGCTTGGTATTATTTTTCATAAAAAAAATTTAATTAAGTTAACTGTTAATAATCGTGTGCCTGTGTCTAGTAATCAGTCGCCAACTTGAGTCCATATATAGTGCTATTCGATTTCGTAGGCAAACAGGTGAATGTCAATCAAATGAAATATAATACCTGTCTGTACGTAGCACGTACGAGGAAACCCACAAAAATAGATAACAGACATAATCAATATATTTTTTAAATACCTAATTTTTCAGTACGTTACTAATTATTATAGGTCCCCCGGATGTTTAGGAATACATCGTGTCTCTAAAATCGTATAATATTCAAAACCCAAACCAGGAAATGGTTAAAAACGATCTAATTCAGAAAAAAATCGAACGAGTCCCACAAAAAGATAGATACGGGAATGCACCATATATAATGGTGTAGAGAGAGAGAGAGAGAGAGAGAGAGTGAGAGAGAGAAAAGTGGAAATTAAACATCTGCACAATGTGGCCACGGCTAACACTCGCGCCTAATAATAATAATGTCGTCGTTATATGACTGCTATTATCATTATTATTATATATTGTACTTATCGTAGACAAACTACTCTTATAGACCGATGTATAATGATAAATATGAATATAATATAGTGTCGTGAACGTGTGCGATTGGACACGGGCGCGCGGACGGGAAAAATTTGCATTCCCACGACTGTCAACGGCGACGAACGAGAAAAAATCGCACACACGACGTGTAGGTACGAACTGACACATTATATACAGGCAGCTGTAGTTGTGATGATAATAAATAATAATAATAATAGTAATAATAATGACCAGCGCGTCTCCAACCATGGACGTTGCGATGTCGGCGGACTGGCGATTTTTTTCCGCAGCCTCGTCCGACGGTCGCCGCCGTCGTTACGCACCGGTGGGTGGTCCGTCACGTTTCGTTCCGGCACACGGAAATTAACCCGAACAGATCCGATTCGTCATTATCATTACCATCATCACACCCTGTTTATTATTATTATTAAATTATATTATATCGACACACACACAGACCGTGTTCGATTGCTACGAGATATTCTATTTTTTGTTGTTGTTATTATTATTATTATTATTATTTTTTCATCGTCCCTACTTTACCTCACACGTTTCGACCGTACACCATAATAATATAATATAATATAATAATAATAATAACAATAATATATATATCGTATTGTGTCGACTCCGGTGTCTGTCCGTTTACAGTCCGTTCGTCACAACTTCGTAGGTTATAAATGATTACAGTTGTACATATAACTCGCCCCCCGGTTTGGGCCATTGCCGTTGTTATTACTAGAGATATATAATATATAAACTATAAAGTACTCTTCTGCGTTTACGTGTCTGGCCAGTTGACTAGTAATAATGACCATTTCCATTTCCTGTCCGGACGGCTCTAAAGAAAATCGAAAAACTGTATACACCTACACTATATACATTTACGATATATCTATGTACCTATTGATATTATATCAATGATATATATGACGTGCCGCGTGTGTACGAATGTAAATATTACAAGACAAAATCTTAAAGACGAACCATATACTTGCATATATGGCAGACAAATAAAATGTATACGAAATTACTAAGTATATATCTATATCTCTCCATCGCGTAATTATGCGTTAAATGTCGGCCTTTATACGTCACAATGAGATGTAATTTCTATGAATAGTAATTAAAATTAAAAATAACATTGGCATACTCGAGTGAAATGTTCAAATAGTGATGAGAAAATGCAAAACGCCTAATTATAATGTATAGCTGTTGTGCCTTCATCTTATGCTGGGTAACGATATTGAGTGTTGTTTAGTGAAAATAGAAAAAATTAATGTAATGTAAATTAAAATAATTATTATCTCATTGTACATAAATAAATATTATAAACAAAATAACAGTGCAACTTAATCATCAGTCATCACATATGATGTCGTGAACGAAGACTTTTCAATCAATTTTTTTCACACTTTATAGAGACAAGGTGTTTTTTAGATGACATATTAAACAATTATTTACAAAATACAAAAACCTGGTGTCGGAGTTCTGATAAATTCGTGTCCTCCCGACGACGATTGTTAAACTTAAAATATTTTATGTACCCTAAGCTATGCCGAGAAAATCAAAAATGACTTCTTCCGAGTCAATTATCGGTAAGCGATTTCAAAACAAACAATAATCGAAGGGAAATGAAATAGAAACATGTTTCACTTCATAGGCGTAGTGTGATGAATTTATATGTAGAGCTATAGACTATTATGTTTCTGGTACAGAACATCTATACTTATACTGAATTAAATTATTATGAAAATATAACTAAACAAAAGTACAGGGCCAATTCTACGCCTATGTCTCACTTTCCAAAGACTAAAATTAAATGTAATCATAAATTCTGACTCGTCCGGAGTTTAAGTACAATACTAAAATTTACAGTGTGTGTCTTATGTGATTGTACGGACGGTTTTTAACGATTATGGATCGATGATATGAATTTCGAAAAAACAAAAAAAAAGACTTAACACCCGGTTTAATACGTTACATAAATAAATGGAAAATACTATAAAAATAATTCTCAGGGACGAATACCCTTTAACAAGGGTTTTAATGGTCCACCATGGTTTTGTACGAAATACCTACTACAATTTCACTTCCTGGCATCATCAAATACTGAATTCCTTTCGTACACAGCTTATATAATTGTTCAGAAATACGTATAAAAACTTACCTATGTAGGTACTAGTAGTTATATAAGTGTTTCGTTCATCATGCTTAAACCCTTAATAATCTAATAATAGTCCTTCATAATAAAACTTGGCTAAAATGATTATGTAATTTTGAAAAATTTAAAATTCAAACGTGACGTTTTTAAATTATTTTACTTAATTAAACTATTTAGGTACTTTTTTTTTAGAATCTGAAGAGAGAGATAAACGTATTGATTTGATATAATATGTTCTTTTTTTAGTCTAAAGACGCTTTTTCTGGTAAGAAACATGCTGGGATTTTCAAGTTTGAAGATTGGTACAGCCGTACAGGTAAAAAAAGTTGGTACATCACAGGGTCAAAATTAAAAATATCCAATACTTTTTTAAATAACCATGAAAATATAAAGAAAAAACAGACATTTTAAACCAGTTTTTTATATAATCAATTTTGTTTTTTTAGTGTAACTCAAAATCCAATTACTGTTGAAACTTGAATCATTTAACTTTATTAATGATTTATAATATGTATGATTTTTGTTATAAGCATCTGAAATTGAAATATTGACAAAATTTTTCGAATTTACGAAAATTCAAAATTTGGGAATTGTTTTTTAGTTAAAAATGTACTACATTTATATAGGAAAGGCTTGGGAATGTAGTTCTATTTTTTTCAGATCTTCTTTATACTGTAACCAAATAATTGAGTAAACATATCGACACAATTTTTTCCTTAGAAAATTTCAGTTCAAATTTGTAAGTGATAGATTTTTAAAAGAAGAAAAACGGCTTTATTTATTTTGTTGCAATTGAAAAATATTATTCATGGGTCGTACTTGAAGCTTCTAACGTGTACAACTGATTACTATATTTTAAACGCACAACGACATTTTCAAAATAAGCATTGTTATAGGCAAAAACTAATTCAACCTTCCGTATTACGAATAATTGTAAAATAAATTACGATGATAGCAATACCAATATTAATATAATAGATCTCAAAATAAACTTAAACTGACGGACAGTCTCCGTTTGCATTGAATCGTTTTATTTTCGAAAAATGCAATAATTCATCATTGAATTCAAATTTAACACATCCATTAAACCGACCTACTCAAGGTTTAGAAGTACACTCGATACCCATACAGTACAAGTAATGTAAGGTTACTTACGTTCCCCAACTGGATGTTAACTGTATAATGATCGTAGGTACGGCCTAAGCTATATATTTTACTTGTAAAATTGATGACACATATTATATTATGTGGACTGTATACCTACCTAATTGAATTATTAATGAATCATATGAAATTCGTGGCAAGTGAATCTCAAATTCTCAATCGATTATTTTAAACATAAAATCCACACGTCTTATTATTTATTGTGATTTGTATTACTGCTCGATCGGATGCGCGCAACGAGATATATATTTTATCAAACGAGCGGTACCCATAGCGATAATAAGAAAAGACAGCTCGGGAATGTTTTCCATCATCACACCTCGCGTTTATTGTAATATCTGATTTGTATGTGACGATACGTCATAATAAATAATAATGCGATTATCTATAAAATAGTATAATGTATAACACCGCTATCCCATGCAGCCCTCCGCGCGCGCGTCACTTAAGTATAGGTATATGGTCGCAATCACAAGAGTTAACCAACCTTGACAATCACACCGTGCACGTACTACCCTTTTCAAATTAAGTCACATACCGTGTATAACCTCATTAAAAATTATGACAGGTAAATCAGGTGGCTAGGATAGGTTATCACACGCCGGCGGTGGCCAACACATACACACACACATGGTGTTCTGATAACAATGGACACGGAATAAGATATACGTGTATAATAATAATAATATTATTTTATGTGTATGTGAACGAGCTATTTGTCATTATTACGACAACACTAAGACGTCTGTCTCATCGCGTTCCCTCTCACTCTCCATCCATCTCCGACTCACACTCTCCCCCGTTTCGTTTGTTCCGACAAACATCATAATATAATAATAATAATAATAATAATAATAATAATAATCGTATTGTGTATGAATAATATCTACGAATACTGCCGTCATTGTTGAACATAATATAATGATATGTATACACATATTATTATTATTATTATTCCATCACATAATATTATTATTATATTATATTATTATTATTATTATTATTATTGTTATTGGGAACGCTACTTTTTAACGGCCCGTAACGCGTCTGGTCCGGGGAGGGCACACACCATAAACATTTTTACTGAACTCACCCGACCGACGCGCCGACTGATGGTAATGAAGTGCCTGGAAAACGGTCCGCGCCGCACACTTGCCGCTGACGCAGGATCCGCCGCTATCGGATTCAGTTTTTATCCCTCTATAACCCCACACAGACGACGTGGAAAAAACCATATCGAAACGGCATAATCACAGCAATAATATAATATAAAGACGGCGGCGATAACCTCATTCCGGAGGAATTGGAAACATTTTTATCAATCATATAGTTTTCCCCACACACACACACACTCACTCACTCACCAAATGAAAGATAGGAGGGACGACGATGACAACAACAACAACAACAACAACAACAGCGACGGCGACGACGGCGTTGAGAGATGGAAGCGAAAAACGGAAGACCATATTAAATTATCTTCTATTTCGATTTTCTCCTTTATTCAGTCATTATTGCTATTATTATTATTATTATTATTATTATTATCATTATTTATTAGTATATACCAGTGGTATTGTTATTTATATGTTTTCAACGGTCACGATTAGGAAACGCGAAAGAATCCAAACGAAAGCATTATAATACGATACGTTATTATTAGACACGTGTAATAAATCGGATGGGCAAAAGAAAGAAAAAATGCACTTAAATGTAGATCACGTCCGTCGTACCCGTCCGTGCGTCCATTTTACCGATATTTTTCATCTGGCAATTATCGCTGGGCACACCAGTTCGGGTTGTCGGCCCCTGGGTGACTGATCAGCATCCTTATAGCTCAGGATTTCTGCGGATCGACAATTTCTATGGTTATATATTTTTAAAAACTCGACGGTAAAAATGAATGGCCACTTCTGTTCCCAGCTCAAATCCCAAATTACTGCCGGCATATGCAGCGAATCGATTTCCGATTCCATCTGTTATTTTCATGAATAGTATTAACTGACACAATACTATTTCCTCTATTTAAATCTTACGAATTAATTTAATTATAATGTATTCAGCTAAAAAAAATGTAATTCCCTTTTCACAGTTTCAATATCATATTAAATGTTAGTGGAGTGCAATTCTTGTCAACCTCATTGGATAAGTCTAAAATATCTAAATAAAATATTTTCCAAGTATACATAAAATAATCAGGGCTGTGAATTTAATGCACTTAAAAGGTGTAAAATATGAACGCATTTATGCACTTAAAACAGACAAAATATGCACTTCGAATAAAATATGCAAATGCATTAAATTCACAGCCTTGGGAATGATATTGTGTATTTCTTTACAAAATATGCAAGTAGTATAATATGTAAATAATAATATTATGATAAGGAAAAGAAGTTTTTTTAATAAAATTAGTAGTTTAGAGTTTTAATAGTCAATCTGTTTAAGAATATAAATTAGATTATCCGATTACCTATAACTTGGTTACTTGGTAATTATAGGCATGTACCTATATTCATCAAAGTCACTTGAGTACAAGTATATATATATATTATATTTATATATACGTAAGATAGAGATATAGAATACAAGGTACTTTAGTCCTTATTCTAGCATCATCATCATTTTCTTCCTTAAAATCGCCAAATCGAGAAAGCCCGACGAGTAAACGGAAATCCGATACGGATCCACAGTAACGAGTTAAGCAGTAATGGCCCCCGTTTATTTGAACGCCAAAAGTTTATAAGGGGCTAAAGTTTAAAGCTTAAATGTATCAATGGGTACTTTATTGCTTTGATAAAAATCAAAATATTAGAAAATAAACAGCAGCAAAGTAATACGATAGTAGTATACGTAGGTACCTAAATAACAATTTGTTTTTGCCATGACCTATATTTATAGTTTTGTTGTTTATGACAAAAAAATATTAATCCATCAGACATTACGCATCGACCAAAACGTATGCATTTTTAATGAGCTTCATTATAAATTAAATGAATAACCATTATTGTACATTTGTACCCATAAATGTCAATAAAAATAATATTAATTCTCCTCGTAAAAACAAAATGTCCCTAGGTATAAAAATGTACATAAATTAAAAATACTTAAGTTTTAATAAATTGTATAACTTATAATCCTGCCGAATCCCTTGAAATACAATTAACTATAGAAGTCGTTAGTAATATAACCGACCTACTATATTTTAATAGTAAGAAAAGTTTCTTATCGGCCGAACTACGACCCAAAGACCAAATTGTTCAGAGGACATTTTTATCATACAACAGACAAATGTAGATCAATTACGTCAATAAAGTATGGCGGTGATGTATTAATTTTGTAACGAGATTTGACGAGAACATAATATCATAAAGTAATTATTATGAGTAGAGGAAACGTCGTACTACATTCGGAATGCGAGAGAGACAATGACGGACGTATTGAATTACGAATTTCGGGTACACCCCTTGTAGGTAGTTGAATGTGTATAATTTATTTATATATAGAGAGAGACTTAAAGCTATATATATATATATATAAGGAACCTTCATTACGTTGTGATAGCATTCAACACATCCGGTCGCCTGCAGTAGTTTTTGCTAATCGGGACCCGCCAAAAAGCTCGTCGCTCGGCACGTTCCTTTATTTCGAAAAAGATTCCTTCCGGACTACCCCTCCCTTATCCCTACACACGCACTCACACACACACACACACACACCCCTAACCTAACCCCGTATTATGGCTGTATGTCCGGCTATCCATCCCAGCCAGTCCACCCTACTGCCAGTCCTCCACCCCGGACTATTACCAATCCCAGGGTCAGTTATAATTGGAATGATATCTCCGGCCGGACAGTATATGAGCATCTCTTTCCCTAACACGAAGCCAATCAAAGCGGTAAGACTTTTTTTTCTTCATATCGTGTACATACACACACACACACACACACACACACACACACACACACACACACATACGATATGACGGTGTCTTTATACCCACTCGTATCTCGTCTGCCTGGACGCATTTCCACTGTCCTCCCATTCGAGGAGTTTTAATAACTATACACACACACACACACACACACGAACACGAATATTGACGAACTGGGGTTCCTAAAACGAGATAAATATAATAAGATACTAAATCCTGCAGGACAGGGAGAGAAATCACGAGAAAAAACACACATTGCGAGGCACATGCTAATACTTCCTGGTTTCTAAAATTATACGTAAATATATAAGAGTGTCATCTGATAAAATGTAATAATTTAAAAATAAAAAAACCGTAACAACATAACGACTTATAATCTTCTGCACATACCTACGGTCAAGCGGACGATTAATTACATATTTTGAACTAAAAGTTCTTAAATTATTTAGGTCCAAAAAATTGTTTTACGGTATGCAGATGTATGTAAATAAGAATAATTACAAATTTTATAAAAAAAAAAAACCATTGTAAAATGAATGTTACTTGAACTTTAATTTATATATAGAAATAGGATAAGAGTATCTTAAATATTGTAAATTATTATAATATATAGGTAATATTGTATACTAACAACTCATTTAACTCGCCACAAGCTCTACTTAGTGGGGTAAATTAAACATTTATTTAAATTAATAATAATAAGAAGAACAAAATATATATAAATAGTAAACTATAGTTAATATGACGTGTCATAGAGTGTGATATTGAAACCTCTACAGTTGCGAGCCAAAAATATCGTAAAAAAATTTTTTTTTTTAATCAACCATAAAGTTGTTATTGTAGGCACTTAATGGCTCATATTCTGCTTGACATAATTTATTTTACGCCATCTAAAGTCACGGCGGACTGACACAACGGGTTATCGTACAGTCTTACACGCGTAGGTATTTATACTATTATGTTGAGTAGGTAAATATTATTTCAGATGGCGTCAGTATGTGTAGAAGTCTAACCTAACCTAACCTAACCTATAACTGGCGGCCAGAAACCAAGTGATATAGGTTTGGACTCAATCCGCGGTGTGCGGTGATGCCGATTGAAAATATTACAAACCAAATATCACGGGCCGTCCGCATTATATATTTTTACTCTCGTTGACAGAACTCGTGTACGTGTCGCGCGCGCACACACACACACACACACACACACACACACACACACACACACACACACACACACACACACACGCACACACGCACGCACGCACGTCACACGCGTTTCAAACTTCAATATATATATATATTCGCATAACGTATATGCACATTTATACATTTGTACGCGAAAAATCCTCGGGGAGTGGCGGACCGACCGACGAAAGGAGTGGCTTTTGCAGGAGCACAAAAGGGATTTGCGCCCGGCCGAGGGGAACGCGATGCTTTATTCATGCGGCGTATCTGGCCGGGACCTTTGAACTTTTTGCAACGACGACGATCTAAGAATAAATACATATTGAGCGTAAAGAAATTTGTCGGAGTGCCGACGGATAACGGAGCGGGTGACTGCAACCCCCCCCCCCTCCCCTAACACTCAGTGCTCTCTCTCTCACACACACAAGCACACACGACCCCCGGGCTGTGACTACTGCGTACTACAGCAGCCACGGCGACAGCGGCGCAATATAGAACTTTTCTTTTATTCATGTTTTCCACCAACAAACCCCTCCCCACTGCGCGTTATAGCACCCCCGCCACTTACACAAGCGTTGATCGATTTTATTTTATTTTTTTTTTTTTAGTTATCAGATTTGTCAACGAAGCGAACTCGGAATATTGTGTCGGCATAACCGGAACCCAACACTCAACGGTCATCGTCACATGATGATCTACCAACAATGTTCTCAGGTCACAAAGGCAAGTCACCGACACTATCATCATCCATGCATAGGATACGTTTAAGCTAAATGACTCAATATCGTTGGCTAATACTGCGATAATTCAATACGGTTATATTTTGTTCGATTGCATTTGCAACATAATATGTCTACTCGGTGCAACACGATTGCGGACTTTTTACCTTTTTACCTGAAAAAAACATAACACGATTGGGGGACTTTTTACCTTTTTATATTTGAGAAAAAACAACACGATTGCGGACTTTTTACCTTTTTATATTTGAGGAAAAACAACACGATTTTTATTTTGAGCAAACACAAATATTTAAATAATTTTACCAACATTAATANACCTTTTTATATTTGAGGAAAAACAACACGATTTTTATTTTGAGCAAACATAAATATTTAAATAATTTTACCAACATTAATAGTAACTCAATAAGTATGTAAAAAAAAATCATATAATAAAGAATTAAGATGTACTCATAACGATGATAATAATAATAATTAATAAAAGTAAAAATAGTAAATTAGTAAAATAAGTAAAAAAAATAAGTAAAAATAGTAGTAAAAATTAGTAAATGCAGGCCATAATTTTGCAGTTTGGAAAAAAATGTCTAACAGCGTTGTGAGCACTTTTTTCAAAATCAAAATGAAAATTTGAATACTTTAACGATTTTTGTATATCTATGTCTAATCTTAAACATAAATTAATAATTGTGTGCCACATTTGTATATAAGTTTCAGTTGATTTTGAAATTAAAAAACAATAAATTACAGGAACATAAAAATTGTGTTTACTCAAAATAAAAATATTTAACACGCAATCGTGTTGTTTTTCCTCAAATATAAAAAGGTAAAAAGTCCGCAATCGTGTTATGTTTTTTTCAGGTAAAAAGGTAAAAAGTCCGCAATCGTGTTACGCCCATGTCTACTAGTATGTGACCAATTTTAAAAATATTTACATAATATTTTTAATATACAAAAAGGATGATAATATTCAAATTGTAGGCCCTCGTTGAAATTTAAAGAAACGTATTTTTTATAATATAATTTTATTTTTTAACAAATCTTATTGTCAGAAGCAGGACTCAGATATTCGTGTTTCACTGTTTCAGCCTAAATGAGGCTTGTACTTGTAGCGTGACTAATATTATCAATCATTTGTCATTCATCAAAATAATCAAGCTTAATGATTGTGTGAATAAATTGTACAATTTAGTGTGATTTGCCCGACAAATATCGGGTTTGTAGTTAATAATAATTTTAAAACAAAAGGGCGCAATTATATTGTATGAAGATAATAAGATGTGGATCAAATATGTATGTAAAAAAAAACGAGGCAACACTAAAATGACGCATCTGTGTCCATATACTGTATAATAATTTGAAACTATTTCCGACAAAGGAACCTGTTACCTATTCAGCTTATATTTCAATTATTCATCTTTTATTTATAAATTTTTTTTCTATTTGAGTGTAAAATGATATGTACCAAGGCCACCCTATCCTTTTATGTAAATTTTGTTTAAATATGTATTACTGATATATTGTTAATTGTGTTATTTTATATATACTATTGTTTAAAAAGCCGAATGGCGTTAATTTATAGATAAAAAAAAATAATGTTGAATAATAAATTAAAAATTCATTTATATTTTAATAATTGCATTATTATAAAAGGTTGCTTCATTTTAACACAATAAAGATAAAAATAATACAGTGTAAAAATCTAAAAAGAATTCGTCAGAAAAATAAATAAAAATAAATGCATACATTCATAACAAGTAATAACTGATGTAAGATGTAGTGATTAGTTTTAATTATAATATTTTTTAATTTTTAAAAAAGCAAATGTTATGTATTGATAGGAAAAAATACTAAAAAGTTATTATAAGAAAAGTTATAGTTTCAGAAACTATACAAGCATTGGGAATTCATTCCGTTTAGCTCCCCTTGAAACAGATCAATATTTTATTACTAATATAATGAACCATTGCATTCGAAAAATGTATACAAACAAAGTTTTATCAGAAATTGGTTAAAAATTGTAATATTAGAGTTTCTTACTAATTATTAAAAATGTCCTTTCTGAATTCTACCATTGATATAATGATATGACGTATCAAAATATGTCTACTCGATTAATTTGGTACAAGAACAATTCTTACTACTTTTAGTATATTACTGCCTTAATTAATATTTAATAGTATGAACGTATTAATATGAACTCACACGCATTATGTACACTTTATAATTTTAAGACTTGATCCACTCAAAATCAAAATTTAAAAATTGTTTTTGTTTTTGATCGATAGATTTAAGAAGGTTTAATTGTTAAAATATCTACATTAAACCACTATACGGATGATTCGTTGGTTGAACAAATTTTCGTCCATCAACCTTATACAATGAATGTAAGTTTTGTCTTATCAAATTTTTGCTTATTGCGAGAGTTAAACATAAAGGCAATAGATGTTAAGTGTCTAAAGGTGTCTGCGTACGCGATCAAACGGCATTTATTCCCTCTCTCGCCGAAGGAAAAAAAACCCATATCCTTTTCCACTCGTAAACGTTCGAAATAAACCGAAAGGGCGATTATCCCTTATGTATAAAGCTCCCCGGGCTTTTAAACGCTTTGGTATTTCGATCGGTCTTGGTCCGGCTGACAGACCCCAAAAACCGACACGTCATCATATACACATGGACACTGGGTGGGGTCCAGACATTCAAATCCTCTTATTTGGACGTCTCCCCGTTCTTTTCTACATTTTCCTTTCTTCTATGTCTTCACTCTCTCATACACGCACATTTCTCCTTGTGACCCTTGGCAGCGGCTGGGGAGCAATTGTTACTGGCCTTGAGGGGTCATCTATTCCGAAAGTTGCAATCCCTAAAGGCTATGTCAATTCGTTTTTTCTCATACATTTTTCTTTTTTGTTTGCTTCTGCTGTGCCCTTCTGTATCCTTAGGCACCTTTGTCCTCCCCGCTTTATATGGCTCCCAATATTATTATCATGACTACACTATTATTATTATTGTTTCCTGCAAAAAGATTACACCTTCTGGATTTTCCCTTTGTCTTACAAGGCCTTGACAGTTTTCCACCCGACGTGAATCGAATCCTAAAATTCCATTTGTACAACATTGCAGTCGACCAAATGTATGGCGCTATTTAGAAAATAAGAATCGAATATATGACCACGAGTTAATTCTTATTATTGTGTAAGACCATCAAAAGACCCATTTGGGTCCTTTGATGGATAACGAAAAACACATAATATATTCTGTACCTACGATTTGAGTTTAAAATAAATAAAGGACATTTGGATTCATCATTTTAACATACAGGCGATTATTAAAAAAAATACAAATTAATTTCTGAGCTGAACAAAACAAAACTACTAATTATAATTATTAGTGTACAGTATTATGTATTTAAGTTAAAAATGAAAACACCACACTTAAGTATATTTATAATTTTAATTATAATTAAATTAATATTAAGAAAAAATCATAGTAATATGAGTTGACTAAGCTTAGTACATTTTTGTTCAGCAAGACCAATTTTGTGTTGTAAGGTATCATATTCTTAAAGTGAATTTATTATCAGAAAGTAAGGAGCTGTATATGAACGTCAGTTTTTAAGATAGCTTAAATTTTAAGCAAGTAAGTTGTGAACATTTTTAAATCTTAATATTTTACACACTATTACACTAATAACACACCTAAAATTTGAAATATCGTAAAAACCCATACAATCACATATATATTTAATGTTATTATCTTTAAATTTTATCATGCCTGCGTAAAATTCACTTTACTATTAAAGCTAAAAACAGATATATTGGTATGTAATATGGTTTGAATAAGACGGTGACCGACCACGAAATGCTGGTGTGACGTACTGACGTCCTCGTTAATGTTGTAAAATTATAATTTCAATGAGTTATATTATGTAATATAGTTTTAATTTATAATATAATAATGTGTTTGTTTGTTTATTTGATTTGAATTATTTAAAGACATGAAGATAAAATTATATAGTTAAAATGATATCAATAAGTATAATAATACCAATCAAACGCTGACTGTGTGGATGGTTACTACAAAAAATATGTAAAAAAAGAATAATTTAGTTCATTGATATAAAATACAAATAGCTAATCTACACGGGTGAGAATTTTAAATTGAATAGGAGGTACCTAGTTAATTTTTTTTAATCGTAATATTATTATCATTGTTGTGGAAAATTTTATAAAACTGAGATGAAATACTTTATGGGTGGTTAATGTAATGCGGTGACTAATAGTACCTAGGTATATCGCGTATTCAAGTTTATACGGTGACAAATAAAAACGACATATTTTCCATTATACTTCTCTTTTGAAGCAAGTGTGGCTAACGAAGCGATTAGTTGCCGACAAAAAAAAAACACCACAAATTGAAATCTAAAAATCCACTTGTCCGTAATAGATATTCCGTTCTCACACAGTTTCGCTTAAATTGGTCGTGAAATATCGGCACACATACACATAACAATCACAAATCATATACAACAGTAATATAATAAGAGCAAAAAAAAAAAATTCAAAAATATAATAATGGAACAACACGCGTTTATTCCTATCAATCAGATGCCATTATAAACGGATGTAGTGTAGTATAATTGAATATAACTGTAAATGTCCAATATTCTGGGTCGGACGCAGTTTAAAATATCAAAATAAATGTTTTTTTCTTTAATAATAATGTTTTTGTCATATCCCCTCCGACTGTCTTAACTTACCTATAACTGATATCTGGATGTATGTATTGTATATGTGCCTATTTTGATTTAAAAACCAAAACTAATGCGAAATGTATACAAAAAGCTATATAGCTATATGTACTTAATAGTTCATACTATTTTCTTGATTTTGAAATCGGCCAACAAAACAATTTAGATAGAAAAATATTTTCGTAATGAAAGTCACAGATACAACTACTATACAAGTGCTGCAGTAGATGCTAACTGCAGAGCGTCTACAAATAAAAATAATTAAAACGAATTAATGAATATTAAAAAGACAAAGTCGATACGTTTTTTGTTTAATATTATATTAGTATTAATATTACTTGTGTTAATATTTAATACTATAGTTAATTGTGTACTTAGGAGGTAGGTATTATCTATATCAAAATCTAAAGTGTATTATAAATAATTACTTTTTTTAAATTTTAAACTTATATGTACGCAATTACGACTCTATTTATCTACTAAGCACCTATCTTATCACTGATCCGACTAATTCTCCTATTACAGATTTACTCCTCTCGTTTCGAATCCCCTTCATATGAAATAATATAGTTAATTAAATAATATTATTTTTAGTTTAAAAATGGCAATCGTCATACTCAATAAACTATTTGGGGAAAGCACATTGAAATACTATTACGGATTTAACGAAAAAGTACCATTTTTCTCAATTTACCCAAAATCTGTGATATGACATTATTATGAAAACACTAAGACGTCTGTCTCGTCATTCTCTCTCTCTCTCTCTCTCTCTCTCTCTCTGTCTCTCTCTGTCTCTCTTTCCCTCTCTTTTTATTTTTCAAAAACTATTCATATTTCCAATAAATACTCAATTCTCTTTTCATTTTTATCCAAAGTTCTATACTTATAAGTTTTAATCTACAAAGTACCTATATTACATAACTCAGCCTCTGATGATATGTACTTTCTATGCATTTTAATTATTATAAATTCTAAAAATGTTAAATGCATTATTATTAAATATAATTTATATAATTAATAATTCATAACTGATTGACTTATTTTAACACTTATATAATTTCTTGAAAGAATATGCAATATGTGTGGAGCTGACATGTTTGAAATTGAATTCTAATACTTAAGTCATAATAAATAAATTAATAAACTACAAAGTTAGAACTTTTCGTTGATTGTAATACATCCATATATTTTGGTATAACTTTAATATATATTAAAAATTATTGTTTTCAACTGTGCAAAACAATTTAGATTCTTATCCTTAATTTAGAAGTAATAAATCTGTTTTACACTATTTTTGAAATTTATCTTTATTTCAACAATATGTTAAACAGAATTTAAACAATACGTGAATGTGAACATAGAATCATAAATAACGGGATTGACATTTCCTTCCATAAGAGAATTTGTTGAAATTGAAAACAATTATTTTTATTAGCTTACGGTTTTAATAGGTAATTAATATTTTTTTTTTAATTTCAACAAATTCTCTTATGGAATATGAATTGGCTAAGGAAATAATAGATTAATTAGGTATAATAATTTAATTTAATAAAAGAGTATTATAACGAATGACACAGTTGGATATTTTCTTTTCTCATTATGTATGTATGTTTAGTTGCCATACAAATGGTATTAAATAAATTAAAGAGAAATTGTTAATTAACTAATAAGTTTCCCTAACATAATTTTTAATATATTTTTTGTGTTTTCATTAGATTGGAGTTTCTTTGTATAATAACACTGAGATTTTTCTCAACATCTATTATAAAATAATGTTTTATTATTTCTTCAACATATTATGGCTAAATATTATATTATTTTCAACAAAACGTTTTTAATGTACAACTCCAATGGCATATTTTTATTTTGTAGACATTTATCGATGAACTCTATCTCAGTTGTCGACTACCCGGCCTGGGGCGTCAAACACAGAGATAAAAAAAACTTACTTACTAGGTACAGCTGTAGACACACAAACATCAAACAGGAGATAACCCTGTTTGGCGACGAAGAAAACTCCGTCCCTCGGAGGATTGTTTATCACATTGTGGGGAATGTAACTAAATTCTTCTTCTTTTGCCCCCTCCCCCCTCCCCATACAACACGGACAAAGCTCATTCTTTTGTGTAATAAAATCGAGACGGAAAAGCAATTTCTTTAAAGAAAAATCTGAGTTGTGTGAGTATGTGTTTTTTAACGAATTCGTATGGTTTTTCTCTTTTTTTTACTTCGACAAACAGTTGTCTAACGAACAGACTTGTTTGTCTTTTGATATATACCCATCTTCGAACAGACTAGTAAAAAAGAACGGTTACGGTTTAATTAAGCCTAAGTTTTACTTTGGGGACGAGTCACTCGCTTGACGGAATTCCGAAAGGGCATTGAAAGAAAAAGTTTTTGACATTTCCGTCTTATCGTTTAATTATTTCCAATGTGCTATTGACTAAAATATATATCTAGGGAAACAAAATGGAGTATCTTATGTGAGCGAATCACTGTAACCGCTAACAAAAACATTCTCGTTTAGAAAACATCTAAGATACTTTGAAATAAAGACAGATAAAAGTGATTTTAAAAATTAAAAGTTTCAAGTTGCCTCTTACATCAAATGTCAGACTTTCAACGAAATTATTACAACACTTAATTTATCAGCTTTTTTAAGTGATAATTATTCAAATTGCGTGTACATTAAAATACACATACGTCCTACACATTTTAAACGTGATGTGCGTATTAATTTTTAACACGAAACATTTTAATGAAACACGCACTTCCGCACTGGATATATAACTAAATAAGTACTCATCATTCACCTCCCTTCACTTTCTTCGGTAGAATAATTAAGACTATCTGCTAGCATTACATATTATTATTTAAAATTTAAAAAGTTTATTATTCATCATTAAATTAAAAACTGCTCTGGAGGAGCTCGGCTTAGTATATTCTATCACAGTGTTCATAAGTTATTTTTAAAATGTTAAGTCATCTTTAATCGTGATGTCATAACTTTAAAGATAATAAATTAATAACAAATGAGATATTGTAGTTAATAAATGCGATAATAATTATTAATCTAACTCTGGATTTTCTAGTCATAGAAAACGTTCAACCTTACAATGACAAATTGAATCGAAATAATTATAAACCGATTTATTAGAGATATCTCATAGGATTTCTTGTAATTAATACATTTAAGTATTTTTACAAAAATGTTTAAAGATCCCGAGCACAATAATAAGTATTATTTACATCTAATAATTATAATTGGAAATTTAGAATTGAGAATTTACCTTTGTATAATTAAGTAAGTTTATTGCATTCGTATAATTGTTAAAAGAGAAACACGACAATGACTCGAAATGAAAATGTCATGAGCATACTTAGATTTTAATTTCCACGTTAATTATTTTCGAACCCACTAAAAATAATAAAGAATCGTATTCGTCGTATTACAGTATTACAGGTACTCTTATCATAAAATTAACAAACGAGAGAAGGAGACTCCCCGACGATTGAGACTTAGAACAGCACGTAACAATCGGGCGCTCCCTGGAACCACTATACAGAGTTGACAGCCTGCAGTTAATTCCGATTACCGATCCTTCCAACACTGGCGGAGTAGATTTCTAAGATCAAACTTAATACAGGATTGTTAAAACATGTTCTTCGGCAAAATTTCAAAAACGAACCAGACGATTACCAGACGGTTTTCATTTGTATTTCACATCATGCAGACAATGCCCTCATAGACTCATATATAGACTCATACCCCGTAAACGCAAGTAATGAACGAAGCATCGTTTTTCAGCCAATCAAAATTACCGATACGAATACGAGGACATAAATGTTTCGTTGCTGTTGATATATATAATATAATATGGGTGTGCGTGTGTGCGTGTGTGTTACATAACACCTATGTATATATATATATATATATATATGTGTGTGTATAGTATAATGCCTGTATAACGATATTACACACGGTGCGTAAACGTAAACCGAAGCGGGGAAAGTCGATAAAGAATTAAAGCCCGGGCGGCCGGCTCCGTCTGATGGAAATCAGGAAGCGATCGTTTTGGCCAGTTGCCAAGCAACCAGCCCAGCTAACGGCCAATTTGCGATTAGCGCACGCTAGTACAATCGTTTTGCACACTTTATCCCTACCACCCCGTCGACGGGGTGCATGCACGTCATCCGTCGTCGTTTAACTCCCGAACGACCAATAATTTATTGCGCGAACCAGACGGATTTCCCTGTTGCACTCGATTTGTATTATTGTCGTTATCATTATTGCATTAAACTGCACGTAATCGTTGCACTGCGCTAATCGGTCGACGACAATGTTGAACGATGACTCCGTCGTATAGTCTCGCGAAGTGATTATCGATCTCCGCGGGTACACATCATGCCGTGTGTGCATACGCGCACGATTGAAATCTGATGAGATTATCGAACGGAAATAATCGTTTGAGATTCTGCAGACAACCACACTTTTTGGTTGTACAGCTATACTCGAGAGGACGCACTTTTTAGGACGTCACCCGACTGTTTTATGTTGCAAATAAGAGCACTCCGAAGGTTTCGAGCGAGCCGCCTATGCTTTTAAAGGTTATCGCTTTATCAGTAGTCGTTGTACATTATATACGCCCTAAGAGTGAGGTAAATCCACCGACCATTGCCACGGACACGTCCACAATGCTGCAGAAATCTGCTGAATCCGATTTATTTTAACTTCTTTTGGAATCGTTTTTAGAGTATCCAGATTTATTACTATCTTTAAATTTCGTAACGATAACACGCCTGCAATGTCCTGCGCTAGGATTAACGAAATCATAAGAGATATTTCATGCTTGGGGGGGGGGGGGAATAACATATGTGTAACACTATTACATACTAGAAACTAGAAAGTTTAAATACATAAGTATTTATAATAAGGAAGAAGGCTTACTAGACATTTTATATAAATGTATAATTTTATTATAAATGTATAATCATCCGAGTACACATGTATATAATATAAAATAAAATTGATTAAATATTATATAAGACACACATAATGTTAAGTTCGTTAGTTCCGGGACTAAAACAACCGCCGAGTCAACGAACTCCGGATTACCATACTATTCGAAGGTCTTACGCTATTTTGTATTTCACAAAAACTGTATAATAATAAAACATGATAATATCAACTAGAACTTATAGAATATTTTAATCTATCTTTCCTGAACTTCCCGAGTTACGGTTAATATATAATTCATAAGGCTCTAAAAACCCTCATTGAATTACATATGTATAACAAGTTCATCAACCCCGTTACATATTCATCTTCACCTAACAATTCCGATTAATTACATTGTAACCAACTAAATAGATTACTGTTGTAGATATATAATACCGGAGGTGCTTGAATAATTATTGAGCCACACTTTTGACTTGCACTTTCCCGCGTATTTTGAGTAGATAGTAAATATTAATAAAATATCATAAATATTTTATTTTTTTTATTATGAGCACACGCGATTTTAAGTATAATGCATTTAAACTATGTTCACACGGCGTTATTAATAGGCTTTTTAGGTACACCACTGTCGAGAGATGGTTTTCTCGGTATTAAATTACGAGTAGGCGATTTTACAAAGCTTAATAATACCTATACCTACGATATAAGACTTAGGTATGTTGAGTACATTAAAATCGCTATGGAATATAATATAACGTCTGGATGCAATTTTAGGTAACCACGAGAAAAGAAAATTAAGAAGGGTAATAATTAGCTATAGATTGTATTCATCACGGAATATTCGTATTTGTAATTTAAAATTTATGAAAAAAATCATTTTTTATGGAACAGTCCTATAAAAATGTGTATGCAATGCCTCCAACTATTAGCTGTACGCAGTCAAACCTATTTTCGACAAGCTTTGGCTATCGAAAACTCGGAGAAGTATCGAGTTAGAACTTAAACGGATGATTGTTATAAAGACGACTTACAATGCGGATCCAGGTATTTTGCCTTAACATAATATGCAAAATATAATGTTCACCTGAAGTTAGGCACAATCAAACCAATTGGCACCGAAACTATATTTATAAGTAGTATAATATCAAATAGGTTCCAGGTCCGGCTAAAGCGTTGAGCACTTTTAAACAGGCTTAAGACTTGCAGCCCTTTACATGTCGTAAATACAAAGTCAAATATTTTTGAATACCGTCCTAGACGTGCGCCTTTGTCGCTTACCCCTTGAGCCGGGCCTGATAGGTAAATATTGATTAAAGAAAAAGCTAAGTATGTATTATTATCTGTATCACTCCAAACGTCTATCCGGTTTAACCTAATTATTAATAAAAGTCATAAGATTTTTTTAAAACTCACCAGGGTTAATATTATTGTTTTATTACTCTCATCACATCACAATATTATAATATTTCAGTCTACCATTGAATCGTGTTGAAATATCCTAATATATATGTTGAAAATATAAATATGCTTCCAAATAAGAATAATTAACCCATTCAATTGTTTCCATTCAATTTGAAATTCCAAAGAATAATTCATGTACCTACATAAACGGTATTTTGAATGTTATTTTCACAACTAGGTATATGAAAACATCATTTGGTAATAATTTAAAAGTAGCAATAATATTTTTACATACATTTTAACATTATTATTGAATATGACGTATATGCAAACATTATATGTTATTAAACATAATGATGGATTGTTCGTTTTTAATATTATTATATAGTTTCCAACAGATATTTTAACAATTTAACTGTTACAATTATAATTTAAATTATTTTAAATGACTTACCATAACAATGCATCACATCGCATTCAAATATGTTGGTATTAATTTTTGTTGTTCGCGTTCGTAGTTCAAACAGTATACTTGCGGAAAACTAAAAATACATTTTTAAAACGTTCAATAAATTTATTTGATTATAAAATATATTTAATTAGTTAAAAAATTAAGATTTGATTTTAGAATAGTAATAATATATAACTTGCATTTTTGTTCTAACTTATATTTTGTAGTTTATGTATATTATAGGTACCTAATTTAAATAAATATAATTCGTAAACATATTAATTGATCAATTTTCAACTATTTTATTTAACTATTTTACTATAAAATATTTTAAAACAAAATTGTTATACAAATATACTATATTTTATTTTACACTAACATTATAATAGTAAAAATGAATGTTAGTGCACACTATTTTAAATTATTAAAAATATTACAGTTAGTAATATCCACCACCTACGATCTATTACACTCGAAGTTGTATAAAAAGTCTTGGTTGTGGAACTGTGTTAAACAAGTTTAATAAAGTTAAATAAAAACCAAATTTTTTAGCGTACTAAATTATATCTACCATTGTATCTGGTCAGTACGGTACGTTAATCTATTCGTATTTCTATAGCCATTTACCATTAATAATAGATTTCGTAGCTTGCCCATATTACAATATGGTTGACTTCTTATATGGGTCATATCGGTGTGTTATGCGTGCAATGGGCTAACATGCTTGAATTATAATTAAGACAAATTGCCTATGCTAGCCATAAATTAATTTATGTTCATTTGCATTTCATAATCAAACTTAAAAAATGTAATGGTATACAAAACCGAAACGAATATACATTTTAAAACTAATAATTTAAATCAAACTTGCGAGCAATTTTAATACATATATCTTAATATAGTTTTATACAAATTCACAAAGAAAATCAAATCACTCGTTCACGTTCAAATATTTTCGATCACATAATTTTAGCACGTGTGCACATTGTAATAATGTTTTATCACCGCTCGTAAAAAATTATACGATTAAAATTCTTTAGATACACACATTTTTTGTTGTAACTTCCAATAATAATGTTATAACTCATAATAATCGGTTATACATTACAATATTAGCCTTTCGACTCAATAAAATATAATACATATGACATATACAACAGAATAATGTCCCATGATATTTCCCGATTATTATTATTTCTATTACTATCCGCCGCATTAGTGATGCATGGTTGAAAAATCTTTGCGAATTTGTTTCCCTACCATAAAGCATCGGTCGGTTGATGGGTAGGACGGTGGAAGGGGTGGGGGGCACATTATAGTATATGGCCCATTTATCATCACAGCAGGTGTATATTGCTGCGTGTTCGTGCTCTCATTTAAGATTCCGCTCATAACTTTTATTATTATACTTTTTCGGAATTAATACGATTTTTCATCTTATATTACTTCATTGTAACTAGAACCGTACATCTTTCCATCTCTGTTTCCGGGACCGCTGCCTCGGCTTTTCATCCATCCCATACATATACACGTACATACATACATACATATATATATATTAAAAGCCCGTAGAGCTTTGGACGTTAATAAAAGCTTCGGCTCGCTGTACAATGCTGGAATTAAAACCGTCTTCATTGTTATTCTCGAAATGATTCCGGGCGGGAGACCTGTGAACCAAACAAAAAAGAAAAAGAGAATAAATAAATACGAGAGAAGAAAAACCGAGGAAAGACGTATGTTATTAAAGGCGATGGCGGTGGAGTTTGATAAAAAGAAAAAAAGGTCGGGACGTATGAGAAATGAGCTCGGACTACCCACCATTTATTTTTATTTTTTTCAGTCGTATATACGTAATATGAAATACGAGGGAAATGTTCTTGCCTAGATTAATTAAACTCTCGGGAAAACCACAATATGTCACGTGCATCTTTCATGCCCGTACGCCACTGTACTAAATTCTACATATAAAATTTTAAAAAACGATATTTATTTTATTTTACTCTTTTCTTTTTGAAGTCATATTTACAAAGAATTTTAAAACTTGGATTGAACTTTTAACGTTTAATAAAATGTGTGCTAAACAGTAGGTATTGTAATTAATTACATAGTTGCAATATGATCAAATCCTACAATGTGAGTTGCATTAATTTAAATAATTTGCAAGTCAGTACCTATCTATAATTATCGGTATTATGCGGATGACTAGAGAAAATGATTAAATACGGCTATTTGATTCTTATGTAAAACAATTAAAAATGAAATGGTACATCTCTAAAAAAGTATACATAAATAGTAAAAACCTAAGATTAAGTTTAAAACTATATTAAAATATGTAAAATGAATATAATATAATAGTACATGTTACATTGCAAAATTAAAAGTATATGACTGGTATTTTCAAACAGTTTTATATATTCGTTATTTCGTTTAGTAACTAAACTTCAGTTAATTTATCAAAGTATACAAAATAAAGACATATAAAGTTTTTCTTAAAATAGTTATGGTAAATATTATTCAATATAAATAAACAAACAATTTTAGAACGATTGTTTCAAAACGTTTTTATTGAGTTTGTGAAGATTAAAATATTTCATGAAGAGGACACATCGTATGGCTTAAAAGTGGTAGGTAACACAGACACTAATTTTGGTCGGCATTTACAATTTTGACTCATGTTAAAAACAAAAATTAAAAGTTTTGAGGGTGATCGTGATTTAGTCATAAAAATGTACAAAGCTTGATCAAATTGCAATTTACTCAGATCAGAACGTGAAAACAATTATTTGTTTTGTAGTCTTTAATAGATAATATATTTTTTTGAATTGATTCAAAATATGTTCCTAGTAAAAATGTTTACCTCAGTCGTCATCGTAACTCAATTTCATTGCAAAAAAAGAACTTGGTCCACACGCCAATGCTTATTGCTCATGTACTTGATAACTTTCACTGAAAAGTACACTCAAAACCCTTGTCTACTTATCCTAATCATGTTTAGAAAACACGCACGTACCTAATATTTTCAAAACTTTGTTATATAAAAAGTTGTATTTTTTCTTTTAAATTTATTCAACACAAAAATTCACTTCAAAAGAATTATTTTAAATTGGCCCACATACAATTATTACATATTGCTGATATTAGGAATTACTGTTGAACCTACCTATTATATTGTATGGACTATAAGATACATAAACGTAGGTATGCCTATCATATTTATAGAAAAATCTATTGTGATGGGCTTTACTCTGTCTAATGTTCTTAATCTAAGAGACGACTTTCCTTGGTTTACTTTTCAGGTAGATATCCACGGGGGAGCGTTATTGGTGACCGCCATCTCACTGTGGTGTTTTTAAAAATAATTCCAAAATACCACATTATTTGTGTGTGTACATATATTGATCTATTAAACATCTTCTTCAGTTAAACTCGACCTTCGTTCCAGCTGTGTGTGCAACGTCTCTAGTATTTAAAGTTCTTCTACTATCCATCAGCTAAAACTTGATGAAATTCGTTATATAATATGAGGAATGGTTGTAACAACAAGGCATTTAGTAGACAATTTTAACTTAAATTCCCCATCGCACATCGTCTATGATTTATATTTTTAATAATGTAATTAAATGTAAATTATAGTAATTATGAAAATTATGATTTCTATTTGACGAATTTCATACCTATGAGAACAATTAGTAATATTTGAGTATAAAAAGTTGGGTTCAAAAGTATACATGAAGTTCCTAATTAGGTACTAATTAGATAGTTGTTTCAACCTAATAAATATTTTTTTAAAAATGATTTATTATACTGCTGTATTTACACATATATTTATCATATGTGTGTTATATATTATGTAAGGCCCAATGAGTACTGACAATATTATAATAAAACAATCATCAACCATAATATAATATTGATTTTCGTTATAAACTGTTAGGTTTTATTTAGAAACTTGTACACAATATTACAATAAACTGTATTAAGATTTCACTTAAATTAAACGTTTATTTTGGTTAGTATTTTCTATCTTATAGCAATTTTCTATCAAAGTATTAGAGACTGTTAGAATTACTGTGGTTAGGTCCGCCCTTTCACACACCCTTTATTTTCAGCAATAAAAAGAATAGGTGTTTTTCTTATTGTTCACGTTTGAAAACAAGATCATCATCAGGTGGTTTAACAAAAACATAAAATGAAGTATCTATCTTTAAAATACTAAAATATCGATGAAAAAATCTAACAAATAACAGATTACTTCATATTAAAATGGAACAATCGATTTCTAAAGACGAAAAAATACATTCAAGTAATAAATTGACCTCATCATTGTTTTTTAAATGTATTCGTTGATTATCCTACAAAAAAGAATTCACACTGAAAACCAAAACAAAGTATACTTTTGAATATTCAAGTATTTATACTATCCGATTGAAAATATATAAAATATTTTGTCACAAAGATGGAAAACTGAATTTTTAGAGATCAAATTTAGTTTTTATGTTATTTGTTTTGGTTTTTAACACTGCACTATCACAAAATGTGCGGAAATAGATTAAAATTAAAATAGTTCAAAATAAAAATTAAAGATTCAAGTAGGTGTAAGTTATAATTAATAATACTATAATTAATTAATTAATTAATCTCATGTCGTTTTAGTATAGCGTCGTTGTAACATAAAACCGCACATGGCAGATAACTACTATTAAAAATTAAAATATGACAATGTATCAATTTAGAAATTTGCACTTTTGAAAAATCAATAACTACATATAAAAGAGACAAATAATTATTGTCTATTGGTCATACGGAAAATCGGAAAAACGAATTTCAGACTGTTTTCCGATTAATAATTATTACAACTCAACGACTTAATTTCTACGATTTGTCGATATTTCTAACCGGTGCGTTTCGATTACATCCTGTGCGCATGCGTCTTGAACACCGTGAAACCGCTATGTATTATTGAAAACTGCGTTTCAAGCACCGTTCTAGCAGCATAAAAATTAGCATAATGTACATACATACATTGTACATCAACGAGTTTGTTAGTGTGTACATTTGACTAGAATAACCCACGAAAAAATATTGATCGTTCCACACTACCTATACGGCTATACGTATTATGTATTATCATAAATATATTATATTATCACATAATTTTATGAGAAAATATCATATCATACCACAATAATATAATATACCGCACGGAAGTGCCAAATGTAAAATATGTGGGCAGGTATAGAATATTATTTGAAGAAAAAAAACCATAACATACAACAATAACGATAATAATAATAATAACAGTGAAATCACTGGACGAGGGCGAAAGCGTTTTTCGGCGAGTGCAGTAGTTGTTGTACCTATACGTATAATAGTGGTCAGCAGCAACGGTACTTAGTATTGATCCCCGGTCCGAGCGCGCGTGGGACATCGTGCGGGGCGCGAACGATAGGACGTGATCGGCGTGGAGGGACGCTAGCGAGTGACTGAGGGTGTGAGAGAGCGCCGACCGGTGCGGGGGGGTGCTAGGGATGGCAGCAGAGTGGTGCGGGGGGAGAGGGGTTCGAGGATCGGCAGTGGCGGCGGTCGGTGATGATGCTGCGCTCTCGGTATTTACGCAATTAGCCGGCTACGGGGCGACGGCGGCGCGGCCCTGTCGCGCGGAGGAGGGCTGTGTGGCGCACGCGCGTTGCGGATCACCTGAAACTCGGCGGCACAGTAATATAAATAATATTATATTATCATTATTACAAAAACACGTCCGGGTAAGGGAGGAGGGACAAAAATAGAAAACCGAAGGCCCATAGTAGATCTCGATCGACATCACACAGTCTCTGGCTGACCTGTCCGCACGGCTGCTGCTGCTGCTGCTGAGGTCGGTGCCGTCGTTTATCATTTTCGGTTATACGCGGGACTTAACGCGCATATAATATATAATAATATTAATATATATATATTTATAAAGACCTCCGGGCCGGAAAAACATATACATTAACGATATTAAAACCATCACGGATGCGTGCGCGCATTATATATTATGTGGTTCGCGGACGGGCGCGCAACTTGTGTGTGTGCGAGAAAAAAAAAATACATATACACTCCGAGAGAAAATATAGGAGAACGAAAATTAATCAAATTACGGCCTGGCGGGGCGTGTGTGTGTGTGTGGTTTTTGACGAAATGGAGCGGAAATATTGGCCGGCCGTACGCGGGTTGACGATGTCATTAATTCTTGTCCGGTTTTGTTTCTATACCGCTGCAGCGGCGCACTTCCGCGGACCCGATGGCCCATGTGGTGAGGGGGGGGCGGTGCGCGGTTCACGTGTCAGAAATTAATAAATCCGCCGCCACTGCGACCAGGAGCGCTTTTTCATTTTGATAATGGATTTGCTCCGAGCCACGAATATATATATACATGTTTAAGTGTGTGTGTGTGGGCCCTGCAGTGTTATGTATTATGGTGGTGTATACCTACCCTTATTTCGTCGTGACACACACACACACACACACACACACACACACACAAAATATAACGCTAAACGGGGTGATGGTAGTCCACGTGTTTTTCCGTTTGAAAATGACGCGGGAAAGCGTGCGGGTGATGGGCCTAGGTACACGCGGACACCGGCCAAACGCGCGTGCTGTACCACTCGTGGCCGCGGAGGGTACGTTACGTGCCCACCCGGTCCTACACGTCACGCGGTTTACACGTGCCCATAAGTCATGGCGAACGTAATAGTAACACATATTATATTATGAATTGATAGGACCTTCGGTCGTGTCGTGATATTTTAAACGTCTAGATTTCCCTTGTACCCATATCGTCTTTGATTGGGAAAAAAACTGAATGCGGATACTGCAGATCTTGTAACTACCCGTTTTCGGTGAGTTTGTCGTGTTTGGAGATGCGTTGATCCGATCGATGACTTAAGTTTTTAAGTTTAGTTAATTCAGATCGCGACTAAAAAATTACCCAACAGGTCTAATGAATATCTTTTAGTACCTTTAGAAAGGATTAAAACACAAATAAACTTGCTTTTTATCTTTCGTTTCACGACGAATAAAAAAATGTAGGTACATATAATATATTCTCTGTTACACGATTTTCAATCAATATTTCCAATGCTTCGCGTGGTCGCATGAAAATCACATCAAACTATACCTATGTATAATATGGTAGAAAACAAAAAAAAATGTTATTGCGACGCCCACCAACGCAAAATTCGTAAATACAAATGTTTTTTTTCTCGAAAACATTGTGTATAGTTTTCAATAACGAAATTAATGTTGTTTTCTCGACAGACACTTTGTATATAAACAAATCGATAAAACTTCCATTGCTCACAATTGCTCTTATATATTCGGACAAAAGACAACCCCCGCTAATGGACATTGGCTATTCGATTTTCGGGAATAAATAAAAAAAACGCCTGGAAGCGAATTTCCAATTTTTCAAAACTTGGAAACAATTTATTTACCATGAACTATAGTTTATACTCTATAGTGATAATATGTAAGTATAACTTCAAAACTGAAAAGTAAATAATTTGATTTGATTCTAAAATGTTAAGCTACTATATAATAATCGAATTGAATACAATTTAACTGCCAGCGATGAATAAGCCGATCTGCATCTAAAGTGATTAATCTATTGAACAATGTATATATTAAACAGTATAATATTTAATATTTAATTTTTATGCCTATTTCCAAAAATACAATTTCCATACAAAGTCTTCAAATTAAAGGCCCCATTGATATTGACTGTTAAACTTAATGTACATTTTGCCAGCCCTGTTACAGCATATAAATGCAATATCATTCAATAAGGTTAATCAAACAAATTATATAATTTGTAAATAATTACAATACCATACCAAACTATATATATATATAATGTACAAGTATTCATTATACTTCTGTAATAAAATGTGAGCTTAATATTAAAATTCTTGATTCCTATCTCATAAGAAAATACGACTGAATAAAATTCGAAAAACAAATTGTATTACATATAGCTATATAATATACATATATATATATGTAGTAGGTGCTTTGTTGATTCGGTTGTTTCAAACTATAAGGTTGATGTAATTTCTGCGCACTTGGTAGTTGGTACTTGGTAGACTCTAGTACTCTACCAAAGTATACCCTAGCTACTATACTACTTAATTTTTAAAAACACTTTTAGTTGGAAAAAGGTTTGTGCTTCAAACATTTTTATGATAAAAGGAATAAATATTTATTTGGTTACAAAATATAATCTGATAGAAATCGTAAAATTAAATCAATAAGTATGATACCAACAATACATTTAAATACTTTATTTACATATATAGGTACATATTATATTATATTTATCATAAAATAAAGTATAAACAGAGTTCTCTGAGAGTTAAATATATTTTATGCACCACACTATATACGTCTATAGTGTAAACTCTATTCAATTATAATAAAAGTTTCAGGCACCGAAATCCGTCGTGTCTAAATGGTGTACATTTATATACAATATATTCACATGTGCAATTCCAATCAGTATTTGTATTATCTCATACGTGCTGCAGGGTGACGACGAATAAGACTGCTTTTGTGGACAATAAATGCAAACTTAAATGGCCATGTCCCTTTTACACTGTCCTGGTGTAATGTATTATGTGTGGGGGCTCGTTCGATTCAGGACCACCGATAATGAGTACTCGAAGCCTACTATAATATTTCGATGTCGCTATGCGAAGGGAAAATAGGTTTTAACTGTCGTTGTTGACTTATAACTGTAAAAAACCGGTCAGAGAGACGATTCATCGCCATGCAATTATATGAACCAAATTATGCTCGTAGAAAGGATCCCGAAAAAAGTTGTTTGTACAAACATTTAAAAAATGAAGTTTTTTAACAAAACTGTGAATACATCGATATTACTGGGAGTTTAATACCCACTTAAATCATTATTACCATGGGTCATTCAATAAAGATATTATTTTAACGTAACACTAAAAAATTAACTAATAATAATATATTTGACAGCGCAAAAAGAATGCAAAATCCAGCGAGTTTTATTTTTTGGACACAACAAACCGGACTTCCGGAAAATCGTCGTTATTTTTATGGGTTTTCCCAGAAACTAACGCACATAATATTTTCATCGATTATATATTATACCTAGTGCAGCGCGATGTTCTGTGCGTATATTATGTCTTTCTCTCGCACTTTCTCCACCCCGACACACCGAAAGACCCCAATCCTACACCATAGTACACGGCGTATTATTATTATTATTCTCTTTCTATTCGGAAACTTTTTTTTGCCTGCCCACCCGAACATCCCGCCAGCGCAGGACGGCAATAACAATAATAACGCGCTCCACGGCGGCGGCGGCGGCGGCGGCGGACTCGGTGATTTTATGGCATGGAAAAAAAAGGGATACGGTCAGTCCGTGGAATTGATGGCGCACGGTTTCCTTTCTCGCCCGACGGTTTTTATTTTTAATGCATAATGTAATGGCATAGAGCACCCTATACTGCTCTAGTAAGGATAGGGACGGAAAAAAACAACGCACGAGAGAAAATTTCCTTTACTCTCTCTCACTCTCTGTCTTTCTTCCTCTTCCTTCTTGGCGAAAATAACAAATCGTAAAACAAACACAAGCTCGGATATTATTCACCCGTGGCCACCGCATTGGGAGTACAAGGGGGTCATAAATTATGTAACAGGCCCCACACGAATATTTCCACATGACAGATACAAACCCTTAAGGAGAGTCGGCGGGGGATTTATTTTGATTATAATATCGTATTATTATTCGGCCGCATTAAAGACGTCTGTGGTAAGAAATCTAGAACAAAGATGGAATAAGGGTAAAAGAATACTTCGCACTGTGAAAAACAACGGATGAACGAAAGGGTGCATTTATAACTTGAATTGTATAGGGTGATTGAAATATCAACTTTACATTGAAAACAAAATATCTATGCCATAATCACATTTGTTTGCCTTCCAACGCATAACTTTTCAGCTATAGAAATATATTCAAATATTAAACATTTTGCATTTTCTAGGTTTTAATAACAACAGACTATTATAAAAGTATTTCACATATATTATACAGTTGTTCCAAATAAATACCTATAGAGTTTCGATTTTGAACAGATTTTCTCCACAATTTATGTTTAATTTAATTGTTACAAAAAATACTTATTATAAGTATTATGTATTTTTCATAATATATAAATGAAAAAATTCGACGAATTTCGTGTATGTTCTATTGTAAAATGATCAAATAATTTTAAATTTCTGTTTCGATATTGTTCAAACAACAAATAAATTGGTTATTTTTAGAATACAATTAACAATTATCTTTGAAATGAAACAATGCATAATTTTTATTTTTTGTTACACTTGGTAGTAAATGGCTAACAAACTATATTGTAATCTACCCTACGTAAGATAAAAATGAGTTCATTTATTTTACTCCAATAAAACAATAGGAAGCATTATGAAAAATTGGAACAATTTTAATTTTCTTATAGTATCCATACAACACCATATAAATAACTACCGCAATGGCGTATTTGAAAGGACGATAGGGACAATTTCCCCTTTTTACATATCATATTTTACGTTGTTATATAACTACCATTCTATTTAATTACTAAATAAAAGTCTAACTTTTTTTTGGTAAATAAAGTGATAAAAAAATCGTTGTTATACAAAACATAGTAACAAAATGTTGTTCAGCGATATTTTTTGATTATTCCATTATGCAATCACATATTTAAAAATCCAACAAGCACTATCTATACTGAATATCCCAGAATAAAAAACCAAACCATAAAACTTCACCATAAAATAACCGAAGTCATATAAATAAAACAGACGAACACATTCATGAAATGTAAAGCCGTAAACTTTTCGGTTATTGCCATTTCATTCCAATGTGTATGTTTTATAAACAGCCACGGACCTGCCTATTTTTCCATTTTTTTTTTTTAGTTTTTACAATCCCCTAAACGACCGTTAAGTCACATAAGGGCAAAGGCCATTTAAAAAAAAAGTGCACTCACCCTCCGAGGGTAGATTATACGTATTCATTTTAAAGTAAAAAAAAAAACCTTGGGCGTATAAATATATTATGTTTGGTCCACCAAATACGTAGAGGGTTCACTATCCAAAAGTGGAGTTTAATATTTAATAGAGTTAAACGTGTTTATGTACACAAAAAACATCTAAAAAATCGTGTATCAAACACTAACTCGGTTTTAGGCAATTGATTGGCAAAACACTTAAAATATTTATTTATTATTCCTTTTCAAAATTTACTTAATACTCAATAGTCAATAGAGGTAAAAACATTTTAACTTTACTCATATAATCATCTAGCCATACATGGCTTTAAGTTTCATTTATAAAACCGATATAAAAATGATAAAAAAATTAACTTGTTTGTCTTAAGATTTAATACACATAATTAATTAATCATAAATACACATAATACGGTTGAAAATTAAAAAATATTATGTTATAAATCATTTTAACTAGTAATTAAAAATCATTTTATTTAACAAACGCGTGCACTACTGCAATATAAAACCAGTAGAACATAATTGAGTTAAAATGGAAGCGAACTACATTTACCGAGGTTGATACTTGGTTTACCATTTGGCTATTACACCAATCCCATTATATGTACATTTTTCGTTATATATATACTATAGGTATAGAAATATATATAAACTTGTCTACTCTTCTGCACCAAAAATAACTTAGTACTAAAATCTCAGACAAAACATTTTTATTATTTTTAATTTTTAAATATTTGACGGTGTTTATAGAATTGAAAACACTGCTTAGTGCATTATCATTATAATACAAAAGTATCACCCTAGTACACATAAATCATAACTAATAATTACTATACACACTTATGCATACATTTATTAAACATATAGTATACCATACTTTGTGTAAATAATTCCGTACAGTAAACTTATAAAAGTTTAAATTTTAACGTGGAGTATATAAGTCCGACATTTTCTACATTATAAAATTTAGTTAGATATATTTCTCCCGCGGGACTAAAAAGAGGGATGATATACAACCAAATCTATTGGGACTAGTAACGTTTTTTGATTGCCGATTTGCAATAGGAATATCTACCCGAAAGATTATTTTATTTCTTTCATTTTAAATGTATTGGTTTTCTATTTATCAACATCAAGCGAACTCGATTTAGTTTGTATTTTAATAATACAAGAGAGATGCCAACTTTATAAAAATGTATTATCGTAATGACTGATGGCAATATGGCATCAGAGTTATTTTCTTTATGATTCTATAACCGATACCAATTAATGATGATACACTGAAATGTAAATATTAATCGCGAAATAATACCTTCGATTTAATATGCTTATATCGAACAAAAATAAGAAACCGGTATAATAACATCGAAATCGATAATCATAAATTCAGACCTATTGAAATAATTGACACAATATTCTATGATTAAATTAAAATACTATAAAGTTTATTGATATTTTTTTTTATGTAAGTATTAAATACTAATCGTATAACCCGACTTCACCCGGGAAAAAATTAACAAACATAAAATTCGGTGACATATAGGGGGGCATATCGGTTTTAGTGTACTCGACTTAAACGGGCAAATCGGAATCAGTGTACCTAGCTTCGTGAACTAATACACCGAATTGGGCAATCCGCTTGTGAAAAATTGGATATTTTAGCACTTGGTAATTTTTTTAAGTTATTCAAACTACTATCTTATATGTCCTAATATCTCTAAAAACAGTCTCTGAAACTTTCGTCGGAACCGGTCAAGTAGTTTGTAAGCTACAAACATTTGGACATTGTATATTGTTGTACACTTGAATAATAAACCTTTAATTAAGTATTATTTTTAAAAAAAACCCTATTTTCACAAATTGCGGAAGTCTTGACCAATTATTTTTGTTTTATAATTTTTCCCGTAATCTGCAGTGGCAACTCTAGTATAATATAATATATATACACAAAAAAATTTCGATTTTTGTGATCCAAAACGAAATTCGTGCATGGGCCACCTTATAACAATCTTTAGGGGTTAAAAAACAAATCAAAAAACTACCACTAAGCCTCAAAAAAAATGTATGTGTGTGCAAAATTTGATGTCAATTGGTATACTATGTCTATAAAAGCTTCATAAAAAACGTACATTTATTTATATGAATAAGTACCTACACATATCCAACCTCTCTCATCTGAATTTAAATTTTTTATGCATAATTACAGGTAGCTAATAACTTCAAAACTAGTATTATTTAAGTTATGCGTATATCATTATCTCAAAATATATAATATAATTAATAAATTAACCTAATGAAAAAGGTTTTATGACTTATGAGCCTCCAAAGTTCGGGATCTCGGATTCAACTACAATAATTTTTATAATAAAATAAAATAATAACAATACATTTGTAAGGTTTAACAAATTTCACATGTTTTTATCGATTATTTTATAATATATAACTGCATGGCAGCTATGTCAATTCTATAAGGTATACAGAAAAACAAAAATTTTCAGAAATTTTAACACACCTACTAATAAACACTTAATTTTAATCAACCGATAATTTCTTCTAGGTGACAGGATTGTTAGAAAATAAGTCTAAAGCTTTTTCAGGCTCTCTGCTTCCTAAAAAAATTGAGTATATTTGCCACAAAAGAAAGTGAATGAATCTTTTTAGAGAGATTAACGAACCAGTGAGCTTATACCACCACACAAAGGCCACCCCTCTACACGAGCGTCTGTCAATCGCCGATATTATCGACTTATCTCCTTGCACCATACGCCGAAAAAAAAAAACAAATTAATTTTCGCAACAAGCAATAGGCGTTGTGGCAGCCGTGGCAGCTGATTGTGAATTAAAGAACGTGCTTGCACGCATAGGGTGGGTTTTTACGTTATGTGAGAAGAGCGGCGATGGTGATGAAAATCCACTCTCTTCCATAACTTTTCTCTCCGCGCGCGCGCAGGTCATTAGGAAGACCGGACTTTGCAGGAGGGACCACCGCCCCTGGCACCCCAATTTAATTTATGCGGCATCACACGCGGCCGACCCTCGATTTTTCGAGCACCCGAGACACGATCGTGATCTGATTCTAAAAACAACCGCCTCATTTTTTTTTATACTCTTTAACTACTCCTCCCCCCCAACCACCGCCACCACCAAACCCTAATCTTGCTCCAATCATTACCACCGTCGGCGGGTTGTTTTTCCTGTATCCACACCCTTCCGCTCTACCCTTTGGTTTTTTATTCCTTATATTGTAAATGGGTTTATTAATTCGGACGCCATTTTCTTCCGAGGCGGCAATGTTGGATGAGAAATTATCACCGTCTTTTTACCACGTGTACTTTCACGCACACGCACGCGCACACACACACACACACACACACACACACACACACACACACACACACACACACAAACAAACACGCAGAATATACGTACGCTTCCTTCTATTTCTGTACGCATCTCTGGTATATTTCAGAATTTGTCGGAGAAAAAAAACAACAACAACTTTTCCGGACGCACAAGGGGTTGCTGCCATTGCCGCCGCACGGGCGTTGGAATAAGCTTAAAGGAAGCCTTAATGCCGTTTCAGCGTAGTTTCGCCCTCTGAATAATCAAAATTTATGAGTTTCCTACGAGCCCTGCGAAATGACGGTATTCTATCCCGACACCCTTCCCTGTCCACGTCCCTTCAAACACTCCTTGGCCGCAATTCACGTGATCACAATATTATATGTAGCCAGGGACGACCGCCACCGCCGCCGACAGTGCGTGTACGGGCCCCACACGTATTGGTCATGTGTTATACGCTGCTGGACAACAACATTTTGCCATTTACAATACAAAAAACGACGTCAACCCGCAAAATATAATAAATAATACAAATTTGTCAGATATTATATACTAATATTATAGTTTAAGCTCCAACAAATGCATTATGATACACTATTAAATTCAAAATATGCTATTCGTGGTGCAAATCATTTTCTTTAAAAACAATTCGGAGTGTCCTGAAGAAGCACCTTGAAAGATAATAAAATATACTACTTTTGACATTATAAATATTATGTTTTAAATTCATGAGTTGATAATACTTTAAACACCCAATAAATTTAGGTAACGCGTCATACTTTTTGAAATATCATAATTTTAGTTTGTTCATATAAATTTTACTTATACTTATCAAGCATACTCTGCACATGCCACAGCTAAATAGTTCTTAAAAACAATTTTAATTTATATTTCAATTGTATAAGTATGAGTTTTTCCTTTATGTTTAATATGTTACTAACTTTACCTGTAGGGTGTGGCCACTATTAAAAGTTACATAAGTGCTTACAAACTTTCAAACATACCTGCAGCCCATCCATACAGATTGGAAATTTTATATTTTTACGTATTATAAATTTGATCAATATGTACTATGTAGTAATATACTTTAATGAAGTGAGGAAATTATTTTCTAAATACGTTAAATACCTTTAAAGTTAAAAACATTTTCAATTAATTATTTATTACTATTTATCAAAAATATCGAATTAATCTTGATCAAAATACTTTTTTCAAGATCGTTTATAATATTATGAGAGTTACAATGAATGATTTTAATTTTATACAATGTAATTTTTAGATTCATCTATGAATATGATTATTTGTGATTTTAATTTTAATACAATATTATGACTATTATTGTTATATTATATGACTAATACAGTAATACAGATCATAGACCATAGTCATCAATACTACATTAATTAACATCAGTTCAACTCATTTCTACTTTAAAAACGTTGTAATATTCAGTATAAATTATAATAATAATTATGCTAATTTTCTTATCAATAATTTATTATTGTTATTATATTATATTGATGTATTATTAATATTATCAATTTAAATTTCCTATAATTTTAAATTGTATTAATCGATTAGATAGAACCTTTTTTGCACCAACTGCCTTATTAGAATTTAGTTTCATATCGTATACAGATATTATTTGGAATTTCCAATATTCGATAAAACAGCTAAATACGCAGTAAAATATCCTTAAAAAATGTACGCAAGCATTCATTTTAAACAACATCTTTGTTCTTTACCTTATTTGGAACAAAAATACCTGTTGTTAGTATATTAATAATACGATCGCAGTAATGTATGATATTTCTAACTGATTTCAAATACATTTAATAACATTCATCCAACGTTATAGTATAAGCACTTTTTTTAAATGTATTTTTATTATTTATTCAACTACTAACTTACAACTTGTATGCCAGTCGTAAATTGTTGTTCTTTATATTTAACTAAGTAAAGCTATTGAAATGTTCTTTAAAAATATAAAGGTTGATAATCAAATTTAGTTTTTAATATATAATGTAGGTCATATTAAAATAACATTTAATAATATCATTTAATGTCTTTGAATAACAATCCAGTTTTCAATATGCCGATATTTAAATGCGAGCATTCAACGATTATTTGCCTCGAGATTTCAGAGATGAATTATTATTGTATAGTATGCTCTCCCCCAACAATATTCCCCCATCCAAAAGCTCACACACATGAGGGACAGTGATGTCGGTGTGCAAACGGACACTGAAAACGGAAGTTTAATGGGCCTCGTCGACACAAGAACAAGGCGGATGCAAAGACTTTTTTCTTCTACACGTCCCCAAGACAATTTTTCTAGCTAGGTTTCCCCCCACCACCTCTTTATTTTCCTTTCCCAGCGCTGGTATTCCTTTTTACCGGAGGCCCTGGCGTCGATTTATTTTGATCCCGTTTTGTAACGTGTCCCCAGGGACGGGCTGAAAATCGTTTCTTGGACAAAAACTAAAGGGACTTAAAGCTCGGAGGAATGATTCAACACTGTCGTACGTGCATTATCATTTTCCCTTTTGCCCACCCCAATACTAGCCCAGCACGCACAAAAGCATACCATTCTATTTCACCAGTGTGTCTGACGCTGAACCACGGACGCTATTATATATTGTTTACTCTCTGTCGTCTACTTTACCTTTTTTAGGATACCATATCAACGAGGTTTCGGCTTCCATTTTGTATACAAATATTTTTTTTATATTCACAGCATGATAACATTTCAAAACGATAAAATAATTCGAAAAAAATATAGAAAATATTATTTATTAAAATATTGAAACTAAGTGTCAACCCAAGCAATCCATTGAGTTAAAAACCTATATGCATTTATGGACAATTTCACATTCCACATTAAAACCAATGTAATAATAATTACTATTGACTGGAATTCAAAATACCTACTTAAAAATACAAAACATTCACATACATAATAAAGTCAAATAATAATTCGAATAATATTTAATTCTATGTTAATTTCCTTATAATATATCATAACATATGATTATATTATAAGAAAATACTGAATAAAAAACAGCTATTCACATTTCACTCTCATCATAGGTGAAAATCCATTAAAATGCCAGAGGGGCTAATATTTTTTACACCAATGTGAGTGGGAGGGCTTCGAGGCTCCGTACAACTGAAAACTGGTATATTTTTGGAGAGGTTAATAGGATATTTGGGAGGGGGGCTAAGCCACAAATAAAATATTATCTAATAAATTTAGATCTCTCGAAACGTAATTCATTACAAATTTTAACGATTACATTTTATAACAAACAGGTGCCTACAACCACAAATATACAATTTAAAATAAATACTAAATAGGTTGGAATTGAATATTTCTTTTTTAAATAATACCCAATACATTTTCTAATATAACATAATCTACTTATAGATACACCTAATTTCCTGATTGAAATATGTTTAATGGTACTCTATATACTCACACAATATAATTTACCTACTCAAATTGTAGACTTGTAATAATTTGTCAACTATTCGACTATACCTACGATATATTGTTATTGTTCGTTTCAAATCATATTATTATGGGCAAACTCGTTTGTATCGTTTCATAGCAAACAAAACGAATATACTTACACGGTTTACCCGAGTTGAATGCAAACTCGGCTGTTCAACGTGCTCGGAGATAAATCAACATGATTGATTCGACTTCAGGAGCAAACATTAGCCATATAATATACGCGTGTATGCCGTATACTGTGTGTACAGTGTAGCGGGCAGCGGTCGTAGCGGAGGGGAAAATTTCAATTATCTTTAATAGACGGTAATTCTATACTTCCCCTCCGCCGGTCCCCTCCTCTGTGGTTAGCTCTGCAGGGATGTTATTATATATGGCGCAGAACAACATAATGCTCGAGTGAAACGTTAAACGGCACCCTGAATCCAACAGTAATTGCGTTTATATAAAATGGGCGTTTAGCTGACGGAAATAGTCCAAAAAGATATCGCAGGAGTGGGCACACGGGGAAACTATATAGCACCGCCGTCGGTAGTACTGGCGGACTATTATTTCTGGAATTCGGTTCGTTGAGAAATTAACCGATTTCACCCGATTACCCTCGTCAAATCGGTGGTTGATAAAATGCTACAAGTATAATAATATGGCAAATCGTCTCAGAGTGCCTTCGTTGGACGGCAGTTGTTGGCAAAATTCCTAGTCGAATGTGATTAAAATTACAGCGGGGCTGACAAGGCTGGACGATAAACTAATAAATTATTTCAACTTGGTTGTGGTTTATTCGCTTTACATGATAAATCATTATTGATTAATTGTATGAACTATGAATAATTAATGAATAACTATGATTATTTATCGTAAATAGATAATACGCTAATATATAACAGGTAGTTGCTTTTAGACATAATATGATAATATTATAATAATTCACATTGAATTGTTATAATTTAATCGTAAAATGATACCAAAAATCATACTTATTAACAATTCGCTACCTCTTATCTCGCGTTTTTTAAACTGTCCGGAGTCTGTATAAATGAGATAATTTTAATAAAAATATTCATTGGTCATTAGGTATTATACATTCCTCATTCGTCGTATATTATTTTAAACTATGATAAATAAATTCACTAAAAACGCGATTTCCCTCAAAACGGCCATTCATATAAATATGGATTCTTTGTTACTGGTGAACACAGAGATTAGGGGTAACGCTGGGAAAACGATTTAAACAATTTCTCAGTTCACTGAAGACGTTCGGCGCGGTGAACAGCATTTATAATAATAATAACATGCCCGCGAAAACGTCAGTTGCACATTATTCTAACGCCGCCGCCGCCGCCGCCTTTTCCCCCGTTTGCATCACATGCGCACCGCCGACCATATATATTATATATATACGTACTTACATATTATACATGTATATACAGTTATCCGGACAATATATATATGTATATGTACTTACGAGGTGCGCTTGCGCCTGCCGACAATTATGTTTATTCACGCTCTGTGCGCCCGCTCGCCTGCCCCCCCCCACCCACCACCCACCTTCTTCAACGCCCGTGAACCCCCGCAAAAAAGTCTGCGAGTATATGTATAAGCGCGCGAGCAGGAGTGTGTGCGCGTGTGTGTAAGTGTGTACGCCAAGTCGGTCGTGTCATTCCTTTCTTTTTCCGTCTTTCTCTCTCTCTCTCTCTCTCTCTCGTCCTCCACCCCACGTCTTCTACCCATAACTTTCTTCCTCATCCGTTCGGCCTTTTTTCTTCTCCCACTGGATTCACCCTCTCGGTCTACCCTTCCGCCTCACTCTCCATCACACTCTCTCACACGCACACGCCCTCACTTTCTTTCTCGCTTTCTCTCTCCCTCTCTCTTTATCTCATTCGCCCACCATCTCTGCCTCTATATTCCTCGTATTTTGCTTCTCTTTCTCGTATTCTCTCTCCCCGTTGACAGCCGTCATTCTCCCGGACACCGCGCCGCTATATACACACACAGCAATGGTCCCTCTCGCGATCAATACCCACACACCGCTGCCCGCGCTTCCTACACGTGTATTGTATATAATATAAAGCCACTGTCATTGTTATTCAGTGCGTATAATATATATATTATAAATTATAATATAATATAATGTATTGTGCGCATTTATATGATATAAATATTATACAATCCGCATATTGCAGGGTATGTGTATACTGTATACGCTTGCATAAATCACAGCTCAAACAGCACCAGTCTTATAGGTAACTGTATCCACCCCCGACCCCCTTAAAAGCCCATGCTGAAGACGGAGTGCAAAGTCATCGTATATTGTACGGACAATCACGAGTAATAAATTGCACCAATATAATTTTTAATCGCAACAAACACTCAACCGACCTTAACCCTATACAGTTTAGTTGTCGTGATACAGATATACCTTCACCGGGCGTGTTGGTGCGAACATTTATTTTTATTTTTCAACGAACATTTTAATACAAGGTAGGTACAGGAATTTACTGCGTATTTCAATGTTATTAGAAAACCTATGACTGTGCAGCAGGTCCTGTATACTTATACGAGATTAACCGATTAACTTTAAATGATAATCTTTTGTCTACCTATCGAATATTTTCGATGGAAGAATGTCATATTTTACAGAACTTAGTTGTTATGACATTTTACCATAACATATAACTTATATATCTACTTTATACTATAGATAAACCTTATATTCAACTTTCGTAAATTTATCACCGCATCCATATTCATCGTGATAGAAATACCTCATCACGTATTCCCGTGCAATATAATAAGTAATAACATAATATAATATACTAAAAAATATGTAACTGCATCACAAATATTTTATTGCCTATCCGATCATACTATTCAATTATCTTCAAAGTTATATTTTTATATCTGACAGAATTTCATAAGCAAAATTAATCTCAATATTTGTGGTACGTAAGATGAGCTTGATAACTTTTGAACTTGTAGCTCAAATATCAGTCGGTATATCTTTTTTGAAGACTTATAACTTGAATTTGTCATCAATTGAGACCAATTAAAAAACAGGGAATGTAGGTTTTACCATTATGTTGTACACCATAGGTGTCGGTGTATCTCGTCATTGAGTGAGTCACTGTAAATTTGAATTCGATAATAAATCATTACATACAAAAAATGTATCTGAACTAAGATGGATGCAAGTAGGTATATATTTTCTAATATATTTATAATTTATATTACTATTTAAAGTAATTTATATTACTATTAGTAATAAGGAAGGTTGCCATAATTTTTATCAACAATTTGTTGACAAATTTGTTTCAACAAAAAATGTCACTGTCTGCGTAAAAAATAACAATATGTGTTAAAAGTTTCAAGTTTCTACGGTTAATATTTTTTAATTACAACAAAATAACTTAAATCATTATTCTTCGTTTGGATGTCAAATTTCTAATATTGAAAAAGAGTGCAAATATATTATATTAAATGTATTTTTTTTATGTTTTGATTTTAGTATGAACTATACTTGTGAGGAACCTTCCATTAATTTTTCATGCTTTATATCTGTAAAATTGAATATCTTATCAATTTTGACTACAAAATAATTTGCAAATTTTCGAGATTTTAATGAATTTTTCTAATTTGAATTTGAAATGCTTAAAAAAAATCATGCCTATTTACCTTTAACAATTTTAAATAACTATAATAACAACTTATGCGAAATCTTGTATTACATTTTCAAGCTTCTTGAGCAAGCAACACATTTTTTATCAACATTTATAGAAAAAAAATACAAAAAAAAAATTTTAAATACCAAATATTTAAAATATGATGAAAAAGATTTTGGTCAACGTTTTAAGAATCAACTGTTATTCGTATTTGAAATCAAAAAATCTATGTTGTCAAAAACTAGTTTTGATTAAAAATTCCTGTTTTTCCATATTTTTTTTTTTTTGTTTTTTTGTAATTATTTTTAAAAGTTCTGGGAGCATTTTACTTTTGTCCTCCTTCCACAATCCTAGAGTACCAACTAGATCCAATTTACTACCAGAAACTACCCTCGTAGTTGAAAATACGAGTTAAGATACAGTTTAGATACAAAACAAAAAGAGCACACACATCATTGTACAACCAGCACATTCACTTAATTTAAAAGTGTATAAATTATAAAATCATTTTAATTCTGCTTCTAATTTATTGAGTTAAATATTCATCACAATATTTCCGAAGTCGACTATTACGGTCTTACGGTATTTTAATCCAGTACACCTATAATAGTTATTGTTTTATTACGTCATACATTAATTTTCTATTCAATTATAAGATGTACTGCAGTGTATGCACTGATGGCAAAAACATTTGAATATTGTACTGCATGAATAGTTTAAACTTATTTAAATAAATATGAGGCCTTTTCAAATGTATATCATTATACCATTACAAAATCAATTATTAAATTGCGTCATGAGCTTTAATAAAATAGTTGTTGAAAAAATTAATATCCTATCGGTAATCATATCATTGACATATTGTAAAAACAGATTTCCCTCGGTGGTTTTGTCTTTTCGTCAGGTTAGGTAAAACGAAAATTTTATGGATCGTTTAGTAGATTACGTTGTTGTTTATGTACAAGTTGTATTGTACTCTTTACTGCTTGAGTCAGTGGATTCAATAGGGATTTGTAAAAGTGCTTTACGCCTGTACCTACTATTATTAGTTACATTTACCTAGCAATAACCTATTTTTTTAAGTATATTGAGTGTTTTTAACATTAAATGCCTGTTGAATTCACAACGTAGGTAGTTGTTCTCAGAATTCGTTTAATATTGTTCCGTCTACTTAAACGAACTCGTCCACGACATGAGTTTTACTTGGTATTGGGTGCATGTTTTCATACATATATTTTAATTCCGCAGTCTTTTCTTTTAGAAAAAGATAGCCACATATATGAAGGAAAAATTGAAAGCATATTATATATTTTTCTTTTTCAGTTTTCGAAATTTGAACACCTCTAATATGGTATTATTTTGCTAATTGCAAACAATAATTTATAAGATAATTTTCTTCTATGCTATTATTTTACCTCATTAACGTCAAATATCACGACGATGATCGGATAATTCGTGACAATAATATAATAATATTAAAATACACGATAAGTTAACGAATTACGATTTAAACTAAGTTGAATTAACGTCACAGTGAATTGACCTGACACCAACATTTTGATCGCCTTGCTGATTATATTATTATATATATTATATACATTATAAACATAAGAGTATTATTTTTTATACAGAATCAGTGAATAGCTAGTTTAAAAAACTTCCAGAAAAATAAAGTGTCTAAAGTAAAAATATTTCTTTAATAATTTTAATATACCTGAATAATCAATTAAAATAGTATGATTATAAGACGCAGATAATTGGATGTAATTTGAAAAAATTAAATGCGATTTTCGAATATTGCGTTTGTATAGCTTATTATAATATATACGTGTAGTATTATACTTGAAAACATATATGAAGTGTCTTAATGTATAAGATTGAGATAGTTTTTGAAGTGTGTGAATATATAAAGACAAAATTCAAGCCGAAACAAATCTTTAAAAAAAAAAATGATGGAATAATAGAAGCTTGTAATCGCAGGTCTCTTGGATAACAACCGTTTGAAGACAGATAAAAGTATAAAACCTACACAGCATATACACTCGATAGTGAAAATAAAAAAAAAATAGAAAAGAATACTACAACAGGCAATATACTATATCTCACGGGAAAGACGGAAACCCGAAATTAAATTCTTCTTCGAATTCTTGCTGGTTCCGGGGGTGAACAACACACGAAATCCGCGGCAAATAGGCCAAATTATTCTTCTATATCGGTCGAAGAGAGTTGTATCCATGTGTAATATGTGTGTGGGTTTTGTGTCTTAGAATAACGACTAATTGAATCCCGCTCAACACGTGAAGAGAGCCAGCCCCATATATATATATATTTGTGAACGGCAGGGTAAGACACAATCCGATGGTATACTAAGAGGGGAAATACGCGTGAATCAAAATATAATTAATGGATGACGATGGAAATGTAATCGTAAACGACTGTATAGTTGTGCAGGAAAACGCCACAATATAACAGATGCCCGGAGAAATAATTATTTTCGTTTTGAACATAATACATAAGATATAAAATATTATGTACTATATATATACATAAATTTTATATTCAGTGGCGTTAGCCAGGATTATGTAATGGGGGGAGGGGCTTATTTTAATATAAATTAAACTAAGTTTTTTACAGTTTTCGTATATGTAAATAATATAAATAATACATTTATTAGGGTGGGGAAATGTCCATGGGAAAGGTAGGTTTAAACCCCTCTGGTTATGCCGCTGTATTGTATATTAGTTGTAATTACTATACTATAGACAGGCTAACTATTTACAAACTCTAAATTAAAGCAATTCATGTGTTATTTTCATACAAATAAAAAAATGTATACTTCATTATGAAAATTAGTAAGCCATACAACATTTTAGTACCAGTGCCCAGTGATATTATTACAGAAATACAAAAACCTACAAAAATTAATGTAACTTACACATCTACATTACCAATTACCTCCATGGATTAATTTGGGAGTAAATACTAACCTAACCAACTTCGAATAAAATATTTTGGTTTCATCGTTTCATGAAAATGTACACAATAAATACTCTATTACTATAACATTATTAATAATACTATATAATTTAATTATATTTTTCATTGAATTATTTTCAATAAAGTTTTAAGACGAAGCAGAATCAAGATAATACTGTTAAATCATTGTGTTTCAACATTCAAACTAATTAACTGCATTTAAGTAGAACTAATTAATTAATTAAGAATAGTTAGCCAGACAAACAACAAACCTAATATGCTAAGATTAAATAATGTCCTGCAGACGATAATAGTTAATGGTGAAAAAATAATTTTTTCACTCTGTTCGTGAACGTTTATTTATTTATTTTCCCATTTATGAAAACCATTTATCTTATGGAAAAAAACCACCCCGAGTGTAACAGAAAATCGTTCTCGGATCATACACTCGAAAACTGTGGCTTTTGACAGATTATCAAACACGGAAAAATCGTTGACAATAGTATCCCGGTAAAAGGGGAGGGTTAAACTTGAATGGATAATTTTGCGGAATAATCGAAAGCTAAAGAACTTGTGTGGAGGTGCATAGGAGAAAGCACGGCTTACTTAACCTCTGTGACCGCTATGCACAGCAAGGGAGAAGTTTCTATTGATAAAAAACCAACCCCGACTGGTGGCCGAACGGGAAGGGATCGCCCATTCTAATTCGTATTTTTTTTTTATACATGTATAAAAATAACCGAATAGGGGGCATCATTTTTTCGAGGGGCTGAATCCCGATAACTGCAGAGGGAAACAACTGGAGGGACAAGCCCGTCCCGACAATATATTTTTTATCAGCTATTGTTGTTTTGTTGCCTTAGAGGAGCCATCCAAACCATTAGGCCGAATTGAGAAAATATTTATATATATATATATATATTATATATATATTTATTATACGCTTTTCTACGTTCTTATTTTTTCTTGTTTTTGCCCTCGTTTTTATATCGCTGACCGTATCTACCATGTAATTGAATTATATTCGGCAACTGTAGTGTTGGCCCTTGTCAAAGGGTGGGTTGTTGTCTTTATTTTTCTTTGCTTTTGAAATTCAGTAATATTAAATCAATCATAATATTATTACCGTTTTCTCCTTATCTCGTTCATAAGTGTATTGGACGGCGATCTGTATAGGCAACATGCCCGATATATATATATCATGAAAATATCCGTCCACTGCAATGTGCACTCGTATATATGCTCGTACTTATTACGAAAAACAATTGTATTTGAGACCTGTGAAATAAAAACATAATATAATAATATTGATGTAAAATTCATTGTTGAATTTATAACATAGACAAAAAAAAATAACTACTTTTTACACAATTATTTCTCATATTATATTTATTACGTGTTTTATTGAATAAAAATAATATATAACAATTTTTTTATTTTATTTTAAACGGAAACTATCATCTAATAGAGTATACGAATATATCTTTAATGTATATATATATATGAGTCTCTTAACAACAGTACAAAACCTTAACCTTAACTTAACCTCCATAAAAAATTAAGAAATGACAAACAAAAAACAATCGTTAACCAATAAACTATTGCGACAAGTTATAATTACAATAATAATTATAATAGATGGATATAATCCTCCTCCCACTCGTGACCAAAGTTTATTGAATATTTTTTTTCATTGATTTATTCTAATTCTATGATATCGAATTTGTTGTTCTCCAAAATTGTGAGTCAAGTGTCAACAATCATTTATCCGAATGCGATATAATTAATACGCTGTTTATTTCAGCATTATTTTATATGTTTTTATATTAAACTATTAAAGTGTATTTTATCTCCAGGCATTACTTATACAAAGATGGTTTATTATGTAATAATAGTAGTAGTAAACAATCACTCATTTAAATAACAATAATAATATATTAATATATTTTTAATTATTGTTAAACAGTATATTTTGGAAACTCTTCTAAAACTTTTATGTAACGTTGATAGAAATCATTTTTAGATTTAGATTTAACTTATCTTTAAAGTTTGACCACAAAATAGAAATCAAAATTATTTAATATGTTCGTAAATGTATCAGTTTAGTAAAAAACAAAACATATAATAAATTCTGAAATATTATAAAATGGAATGTTTTGTCAAACGTCTTATACTAAAATAAAACAATAACTTTAAATTGAACTAGTTTTAAAAAAAGTTTGTTTATAGGCAAGACGTTAATGCGTTAATGCCCATTAACGCGTTAAAAAGTTTAAGTTAACTTGATTTCAATTTCAATTATTATAATTTCATATTTTCGTATAAAATATTATAATTTATAAGCACCTATTATAATTGTTACGACTGTAGTATACGTTTGTCGTTTATACAAATAAGGTTACGTCAACAGATATTATTTCAATTTTACATATCTAAAAACGGAAACTCAGTTTATTTGTATTAACTTAAATTGAATTAAAAAGTTAATATTAACGTTTGTTTAACTTAACTAGGTTAAAAATTATAGTATCATAGGGTCCATTTCAAAGTGAAGTTTTCATAAATTTCATAAAAAAAACGGTTCAAAAAAATGCAAAAAATGGCCTGCCTCCAGAGAGAATTGAACTCTCGACCCCTGGTTTACAAGACCAGTGCTCTAACCACTGAGCTATGGAGGCTCATTAACATTCTCGCACAAATAGTTGTATTTAAGGCGTGATGTATTCTTATAAAAAACAATTATTGTACATTATAATATTAAAACTATATTAAAACAACAAAACGACATATGATTTACAATATTAAAAACATCATATTATTTGCTATCCACGCGCAATCCCGAAACACAATTTTTAAATTTCTCAACATAGGTACCTATGTTTAAAACACCTTTTGGTCTTAGGCTTATATAGTTATTTCCCCTGTGTATCCGCCCGCTAGTCTCTACTCTCTAATAAATTTAGTATTTTAGTTACGATTTTCAATATTATGTTATTTATTAATGGTCTGTAGAATATTTTTTTATAGTCTAGCGACTGTACATACTAGTATACTACATAGTTACAATTGGCCGTTGCATTCAGAAGATTTAACAACTCAGCACTTTTAGCATTGGTTGTCTCTTGGTATGTTAGTGCGTAACACATCAAATTTAGATCACGCATGTAGCTTCGTTAATTTAAAAATTAGTGAATCAGTCTATTATGAAACTTGATACTCAGATCATTATCTCTGTTTGAATGAGGGATTTTTAGCAAGCTTCAGGTATACGGTATACCTATATTATAGTGTACCTAGGTAAATTAAAAATGCTCATCACTAACATAAAAAGTGAATTAGGCACCTACCTATCATAAAAAACCCACAGATAATATTCTAACCATCAAGTTTCATAAAAGGTCGTCACTTTAATTTTAAAATTAACAAAGCTAACAGTGATCTGTCAAGAGTATGTTTTCTATGTTTAAGAATATGTTTTCTTGTAAAATGAAGACAATAAATAACAGTTATAACCCTCTTAATATTGTATAACGTTTCTATTCAAAGTAAATGTAAATTAGTAAAGTTTGTAGGTAAGTATTAAAAAATATCAACATTTGAGAATTTAATATAGATTCATTCTAGCCAATATTAAAAACCAAAATATTATTAAGGTTAGGTAGATACCAAATTCTTTTTAATTTTTGTATCATAAAAAATTACCTACATATCTAATTCATTTATTAACTTGTAAATCAAGAATAACAATTATTATTAAATAGGTAAATACCTACATACCAGCCTGTAAATTATGTTATTAAGTATATTCCAATTAAAATGTGTGGTGATGAATAATACAATGTCAGACGAAACTCAATCATATAGATTAACTATGTATTATCTTTCAAGTTTTGGTTCAAGTTTAATACATCAATTCATTCTTTGCTTAAACAATACAATTTTAAAACAATAGTTTCCTACAATTTTTTTTTTTTTTTGTAAACATACAAATTATAATTTAAATAACACTTTGGCACCGACTTAATAAACTAGGTTCGATTTCAAAACATAGTTACCTATAATTATAATACTTTTAAATTAAGAATAATAAATCATTGATCTTAGCTGAAGCTTCACTTTTTTCTATGTCATGAGTTATTTTATCCTGTTATTAGAAAATTAACAATAATTATGATTTACAGTGATTATTAATAATCTGTAAGGAAGTTCTTATGAACTGGTATGTGAGGGATCTAGATATATTCGTATATACACATTACACACCCTTCTGCTACCTAAACTAAATAACACTACTTATAATTTTACAAAACATTTGCTCAAGATTCAGAGTACCTACCACTTGAATAATATTAAAGACATATTTAATATATCATAGGTTTTACATGGACAAGTTATGATATATCTACTTAGTGAACTATTTTATATTTAAATTTTAAATATTATAATTTCTAACTATAAAATGGCTCTACAGCTTATGTAATAATAATCTATATACATAGAAAAATGTTATAATTTAACAATTATATAGTATTATATTAAAAAACTAATTGTTTTAAGCCTATAACCATACCCATGTTAGATACAATATGCAAGAAACTGTATTAGTAATTACTTATTTCACAATATAGATAATATCATCTACACACTACACCGATAGTTATTTAATAAAAATACTAGAACATATTTTTACCAGGCAGTAAGCACTATACCGCCTATCCTTATTTCTTAGTTAACTATTAAATAATTTAGGTATACATTTTCATATTCTCTATCAAATTGCCATGCTTATTATTATATTATAGGTAATTTAAATCTATGTACTTTATAGAAAATACTTTTACTAATAAACATATAACAGTTAGCAAATTAAATTTTAATTTATTATATGATATACATAGCAGGTACTCAATTATAATGAATTACTATACATAAGTCTTAATATTGAAGTTTTTCATTTCTTAAAAATACAATAGGTAGAAATGATAAACAATCAGTAAAAATAAAACATGATTTATACTACATAATATATAAGCTTTACCAACAATACATTTTACTAGACCCTATACAACGATGGTATTTTGGTTAAATGTATGATACCTTCTTCCTACTTTACAATTTAACTCATATACTATAGAAGCCAGTTTTTATCATTTAAACAATCAATTGGCAGACAAATAATAATTATTAGTAGTATACATTTTTCCATAGGTACATCAAACAAATTCACATTGTATTTGACTTTTGGAGTAAACTGAAATCATTACTTTAAATAATTGTATATTAAATTTAAGTGCAAAATACAAAAAAATATTTAAAATTCTAAGATAAAATAAAATAATTTTATTTATTTCAACTAATTATTTTTACTGTAAAATCAGTTTTAAATTAATTTAACTTGTTCATAATATTAAAGCATTATCAGATAAATATTTTTTAAATAAAATTAAAAGAAATTATCATAAAAATAAAAATAGCAATGTTTAAAATGTCTTTAAAATACATGTTTAAAAGTATGATCTTAATAGTGAACTAAATGCAAATAAAAAACTTCAATCATGTTTAGGAGTCTTAATTTATAACTAATAATAACTATTTTTGTAAAATAACAATACATACTACTCTGTAATGTAAATGCTATTATTCACAAATTATTTTATTAAATATTTTGATATCCCTAGTAAGCTTAACTTAAATGTATTCAGTATAAAAATGTAAAATGCCAAAATATTTTAGTTTGATAAAAGGCATAGATATTTTACTTAATATTTTTTTTTTCAAAAAACAATATTAAAAAACTATATTAATAAAAAAAATCTCAATTTGTATTTAAAAAATAAATAGAATATGTAATGATTAACATTTTTAAAATGATATAATAATATATGTAATTTTCCTACTATATACTTTTAAACATACCATTGCAATCCAAGTTCTTTTATACACATTCTAAATAATTAATCCTTTTTGCTGGTTATTTAAGAAAAATAATTGTATGCACTTATAACAAACACTGGAGTGAAATTAAATAAATTGAAACACACGTTTTAAAAAAAAAAAAGAAAATAAACTAAAACCAATACAAGTGCGCTTGTCGAACACACAAACACAACTGTAGCGTTACTATCGGTATTGTACGACAACAGCGGACGGCAGGAACCCTTTGGACTCTTTTGCATGAAGCACTGTGGTTGGCTAAAAAATAAAAGGCTATTTACCCTTTTATTTCTTTACTGCACACTGTAAGTCTCTGCTCCCCAATGATATGCGATTCAGTCTGATGGTGCGCACTCGCTAACATATGCCCTGCCGGCAGATATACCAACACTATGCATAAAAAAAATATAAAAAACTATTTATACTATATGATATAGAGGAAGGGTTAACTAACCCTTTTTTACTGTATAGGAGCCATTTTGATTTTTTCCACCCTTTTTAGTACCTAGTATGGACTAATGCAGCTGGTTAAAAGGGTTGCAACCCCTTTTACTGTGGTCACTGCTTAACCCTATAAGTGTTCCTACAAATAAATACCTATTACAATAAATTATGCTGTTAAAACAAACATTATAATTTTATTGATATTTTTTTTTACTGATTATTGATGAATCTTTACTAACATAAAGGCTCCTATGTATATATAGTTATGCATATTATTTAACCATTGTATTTATTTACATGATCTGAACTTAATTATCTTTATTTTTAAATAGTGTTTTAATAGATATATTTTCAAAAATATTACTAAATTCAGTAAAAATGTATCTAATTATTTTTGTTAGTAGGTAATCAACTAATAATGATGCAATCTTAATAAAATAAAACATCATTTTTAAAAATAATTCCTTCTAAAAAGCCATAACTATTTCTAATAAACAATTAAATAGGTAGGTATCAATTTGTATCAGATAAATCCAAAGACATCATGTGTAACCATTGAAAATGTTTCAGTTAAAAAAAAATATATAAAAATATATTGTATTATTTTTAAAATACAAAATATTATAATTAGGTACCTGCCTGGTACCTACCGTTATTAATGGTTGATAAAATTAAGATAAGAAAACTAGTCAGTAAAATGACAAAATATTAGTTTGTTGTAATAAATAATAAAAACAATATTGAGACTATAAGGTAAGTCTATACATTTTTTTTAAATGGGTGTCCTGATAACCCACTCATCATCAAATTTTTACTTAATTTATGATCACTAAAGAAAAAAGGATGGGCGTCCCTGAGTTAGAACATAAGTGTTACGCCTGTAAAACTTATATCATTTATAGTACTTACCTAAATTAAATTTTGTTATCAAGTAATTACTAATTAGGTAAGGCTTTACTATTTTTCAGTTACATTAAATAATTTGGTTAGTCTTATTAATTTTAAGTACTACAGTAATGACTTATAATTACATTAGATATTTTATGGTGTTGTAATTCACTCATATTTGTTGGTAATTAAAAATCTTATTGAGATCCATTATAAAATTAAATTATCATGTTGTACACACACTGAATAAAACAGTTTTTTTTATAATCATTATTTCTATTATTTAATTCTAAATCTATTATTAGGGATGTGGGTTATATTTGTAATAAGTCATAATACCACTCTCTTTTTAACCTGGTAGAGTTAGGATGGAAAGGTCATTTACCTATAAAGGGAGGTGGGACTATTTTGGAGTCGCTAATGAAAGCATGTATAAAATAGTCGTGCTTCATCATCAATATTTTCCATACTTAAATTTTTTAAGTAGTGTTTGGTTATATGGCCAGACTTTGGAGAGATAACTTAGTTATATGTATAAAACATATTACTTAACTAATTAAAAAGTTCAAAATTAGAACAATTCTAAAGGTATAATAAACTTAAGTTTTCAACAAGCAAAGAATGTATTTCAAATTTTAAATTATTATCATTTCTCATTCACTCTATTTAATTTGTATTTACATTTATATATAGTTATTAATTATGCATTTTATTTATGATTTATTATGTACAATTTTAAGTTTAAATATTTTGTTCTTTTTTTTATTCTTACATGTATAACGTAAAAAGAAATTAATTATTATAAAAATGTAAATGAAATATTGTTGATTGCCAAGTTATCAAATTAATCTCCTATGCTTGAATTGGAAAAATATTAAAAGGAGATTCTTCGAGTGTAAAAAAAATGTGTGTTTAGGATAAGATCAATAAGATAACTACCTGAATATTTAAATATCTTATTGATTAGGATATTATAATTTATAGTTAGATGGATTCCTACACATAAATATTGTTTAAACAGAAGAGGGACTCAGTGATCCAAGTACTATCTGTCTCAGTCTTCAGATAAGAGAAACCCCAGAACCAGGGCTTGGCAGCGACTGATTTTCGCCCGGCTCTTTCAGACCACACTTTTCGATTAATTTGATTTTCATCAACTTTCATCTTGAGTTTTCATTTTGGACAATTTTTGTTATTCAGACCATAATGTTAATAATAAATTATTATTTTTAATTTACTATCAGTGGAGATGGGCAGTTAATAGCATTATTACATTTTTCAATTAGTTAATTATATTATATTGTATATTAAATCACACATTCGCATAAACATGATGATAATATTACACCTACAAGTTTAGACCATAAAAAAATATTTAACTAATAATAACTAAAAAATTAAAATAAAATAAAATAATTAAAATATCTACCCTTCATATAAATTAATATTACAAGTCTTTGTTTGCCTTACAAATTATAAGATAGTTAAATACAGTTCATATTGTAACATACAGCATACCTATCCGGTTGATTATCAACAATTTATTAATCAACACATAATAAAAAAAACTACAAATTCCAATAATTGGATATATGTTACTATTATTATTTCGTGTTCAAACTTTGTAAGTTGATAACTGAAATTCCAAGAAACTATTTACTATCTGAATCTAATTAATTTACATTTACACTATTCAACAATCAATACATTATTATTTATTAGCTACAGACGTAGTCGTCTATATTACATTATGTTGACATAGGTTCATCGTTCGGCGTTCACATTTAGTATACACATTTACAAAGATTTGTATTAAGTTACCTATCCTTATACTTTAGGCTATACGTATTTAACTGCCCGCGACATTCTTGTTATAAAAATGTTAGATGAGAATTTATTGTTTTGAGATAAAAATGTAAATGGAAATAAACTTGTAAGCGATTTTTTTGATCAGCTAATGGACTAGTCAAAACGTCTTCCCCGCCTACCTATTAAAAACTGAAATTACACAACTGAATACGTGATTACCTACATTTATGTAATCTAATAATTATATAAAATATAAGTATAAATTATCAATCGATAATCAATGCACAAAGCAGTAGGTAATAGAAAAAAGAAGACACGGTTGTCGGTGAGACTAAAAGCATTTTACACGACTTTCACCAAAGAAATCTTAGAAAGGTTCTAAGAGAATTTCTTCAACAAAATTTCAACAAATGATATAAATAATGTTGATTCCTCAACGAATATGATATAAATTTAAATAAAACTAAGATGATATTTTTAGAAAAGCAACATGTCAACATATTATCTTGAAAGTTGATATCAATTAAATCTATGTCTATGATTTATATTTAAACATGGTACCTAACATATATTATTACTTAGTTAAATACTTCATTATTTCAAAAGCTATTGACTTTTTTTTAAATAAAAGAGTCAAAGTTTCAGTCACTGAAATTCTGTGTTTTGCATAACTTTGTGAAATACGTCTTAGGTTAATTATACAGCGTATCTGTAAATTTGACCATAATATGTAACATTTTTTTTAGTCATTCACTCCCCCCCTCCGAAACCATCCCTGATAATAGTAACATTAGTAAGTCCCTACCAAACTTGTTAGTTAATATCAAAGCGCATTATCAGAAAACAGTAGTTTGCACTATGGTGACTAGTGACTACAGACTAAGTGAAGAGTGAAGACTGTCTAGGTAAGACGATAAAAAAGATATTGTTTAAGAATTTAAATATGGAACCTCACAGATATGTTTAATAAGACAAACTTTTATATATATGTTATATATACATCTGTGGAACCTATAAATAAAAAACGCATTTTTATGGGTCATGATTTGAATTAATCAGTTTATGACGATACTTTAAGATTGACAATAATTTATTATATACCAAATAATTAAATTTAATGCGCAACACTACAACAGTGTATTAAGTAAATATAAATTACTTTAAAATCAATACAATTTTATTAATTTTATAATCATTATTATAGGTACTTATTTAGTTATTTATTATCAACGTTATCGTTTTATGTCTTAAATCATAATAAAATACTAATAATATATTTGAATATAATTATATTATTATAATTACGGTACATTACGTTATCAAATTTTCAGTGAAAAATAAAAATTATCTTGGTAATTTATTTCAGTCATTAAATATTTAATACTTACTAGAACGTAACTAAGATCAACATTTTTAATAGTCCTAGGCAGTTGTTAGGTATCTGTCAATGCGTCCCCGCTGTCCGCAAGTGGTTTCTCAAAATAAATCAAAATAAAAAAAAAATAATGTCAATTGTTAAAATATTAAATTATGTATAGTTAGTAATTACTAATTAGTAGTAAGTTAAAAATATAACAATCAAATATATTAATTATTATAACAACATACATTTAAAATTGTAAACCCCATTTATTCAATGGAAAATATACTTTGATTTAAATAATAAATTACCTACCTACCATGCCAAACCCATTCATATTTTCATAATATTTATTATTCGTACAAAACTACCTAAAACTTCAGAAATAACTATCATCAGTAGATAATAGATATTATGTCATCGCAGTTGTAGTGGTAATTACCTATTTCATATCTTTCACATAGATAACCTGTTGTATATTAAAATAAAACGTTTTGAAAAATTGTTTAGTTAATCACACAAACGCAATTCGTATTTCGTTATCAGTGAAAGCTGAGCCTTTTAAACCAGCATAATATACTATGTATAAATGTATAATGTTTATTATGTTATATAGTTGGTCATCATATCATATTAAATTCCAAGGTCAGAAATAGTTGTTTCGAAAACATAAAAATGTCAATACTCAGTTGTAGGCATTACGAAGGTAAAACATAAATAACATTCAAGGGCATAAATCTTAATAAACTAAAGAAGCTAATAATTCATAATAATGTAAATTATATAGTGGACCAGTGGAGAATAGAATAATACACAAGTAATTAAAACTGTAGTCTAATTATTTAGTCCAGTTAAACTATTAAAGAGTACTGTGCTACTGCGTATTTTGCAATACTACAACTAATATGGGAATACTTGATAATAATTCATGAAATAAAATACTTGTAGTTATGAACAAAATCTCAATATTCAATAGCTTTTATTATAATAAATTGGCCCAATTTAATTAAATGTCTCAACTTAATTAAATAAATAAAAGCAAATTATCATTAACAATTAAATTAATACCTAATATGGTTCCTACCGTTTTTGAAATTATAACAATTTAAAATTTAAATTGTGTTCATGATAAATATTCTGAATAAAGGTGCCCATGAACATTGAGTATGCCAGTATGCGTGTCAAATATAGAAGATACAGTTTCTTCAGCTATTTTATTCTTGATTACCACAATGCACTTCTTAAATTCTTGAGATTAGTTTATTACTAGTTCATCTTTTTCTTTGTCATCAAGTGTGGTATGTACCTAAAAAAAAAGCATAATTTTATCTAATAAGTTTGAATATTTAGCCCACTATACAAACCAATTTATTATTAATTTCCACCTATATTACAATACCAATACATCTGAAAAGTAAACTGATAATTAAGTGAAACATTAAGCTATTAACACATTATCCATTCTTTAGATCCTACTTATTGTGTTGGTAAAATGCATTCAATAGGCCACATAATAAACAGTTATATATTCACATTGTCCGGTAAGAATTCTATTCAAAGAAAAATAAATGTTATTATATCCAAACAAAATGATGATAAAAAAAAGTACAAGAGTTCAATGCTCTTATCTATCATTATGTTTGCACAATAATAAGCTTTTTCAGAAAACATCAGGTCTAAACTCTAAAGTTCACCAATATGGCTTATTCAAATAACTCAATCAGTCCAACTCGTAAAAATAGATGATTTTTGATATTAACATAAAAGGATAACTGTGTAAATTATAATTTAAAAAAAAATACATTTATAAGTGTAAAATGTTCTATAAATATTTGTTTATTGGTTGGTTATAATAAAAAAAATATTTGACAATATATTATACAATACAATATTTTTTTCATAATTATTTTACTTGGTAGCCACGGGAACGTAAATTGGTATAAAAAGCTATACGTTTATTATTGCTCATAGAAATTTTTACAAATAATTAATAAACATAAATAAAGATACCACACAGCCAATTAAATATTAAACAAATTACAAAACACTTAATTGTTAGGTACGTACTATTTTTTCGTTCAAGTCATGGATTTTTGTATAAATATCTAACTATATAGGTACTGTTTCTAAATGAAACAGTAAAAAGTGCAAATCATAACAAGTATAAAGCAAAAACATTAAAAATAAAGAAAATATGATTTTCTTTTTAAATTAAATTTGTATATAATAGTAGAAAAATATAAACATGAATCAAGGGTGTCTAAAAAAAAATTGATGATATTTAAATTAAATCATACATAATATGACTATTAGCAATAGCCGATAATCAATTTGTAATTTATAGACAATATTCACTAAGTTTGTTAACCACTTTTAAGGTTATGAAGATAATTTTATTAGGTAGTAATAATAATATCTGAGACTTGTATACAACAATAATAATGTTAAACAAATCTATAGTTCCCAAGCAGCGGATCAAAATCTTATCAGAAATAAAATATAATAAAAGATAATGAAATAGTTGTTTGGTATTCCATTAAAAAATAAATAAAAAGTAAAAATAAAATAATAATATATACCTAATATATTTCTCCCAAAATTATAAACATTTATTTTAATGGGTGTAATTGAGATTTGGTTATTTTAATGTAATATATTAAATGCCATATCATATGATTTTTAGTTGTTCTTGATAATCTGAATTTTGAATTTTTTTTTCTTCTATTTTTGAAGCACATTAATCGTTTTTGTAATTCATGTTCAGTATCCATGGGCAACCAAATGATCGCCAAGCTTTTCAACAACAGAGGCAGCTTGTTGTGGTTGAATAGGGTCTTCATATAATGAAACAACAACAGCCTGTTGGGTCTTCACGCAGTGTGCGCCCACTTTACCCAGCTTTGCTCTAATGACTTTATCAGTACCAGACAAATAAATGTACCTACTGCCAGCTAACGTTACGCCTGAAGCAGCCAAAACATTTTGGTTTTCAAAACCAGCAATTAGTCTGCTAAGTTCTTCCTTAGAAACATTAAATCCATCTGAAGTGGCCCATACAGTACCATCATGACCTGAGATAGCGGCTTTGGTAACGCATCGAGAAGCTATAAGGTGTTTGTCAACATAATCTTGCCAAGAAGACATATTTGTGTTTAGTGTGCGTTGTTGAAATTAAGTCTTGAAAAAAGGTTGGTATAACTTAGTACATTAAACTAAGATGATGACTTGATATAATTGTCCTTGCAGCAAATTTCTTAAGGTTGTTTGAAATATCTGTAAAAATAAAAAATCATTTAGAGTTTTGACATCTCATTTAGATTACAAATGTGTGCATAGTAAATGATAACATAATTGGGGCTTTAGCTGATGTAAAAAATAATAATGTGATTCAATTAACAGTCATACTCACTTTGATACAACTTTAAAATCTTTAAATTACTTTACAATAAGGAAAACATGAAATTGAGTTTTAAAGAAAATAGTATTAACCTTCTAATTTTAAATAAATCCTAACACAAAACTAAAAATTAGTGCAACATCTATATTGTTAATAACTAATGAACTCAAGTTAATTTTAGAGTAATTTATAACAATTAATCAGACAAGTATAACTCGTCAAAATAAATATTAAATTTACTATTGCCTTTAAGCTACCTATATTATTATATTAATAAATGAATATTCAACTCAACACGGTTCTAGTTGAACTTTAAATTATACTGATTAATAAGGAACTCATATTATAATATTTTAGTTACTTATCAAAATTGATGATAAAAAATACCATATTTCACAAATTCACATACAATATAATAGTACCTACTACCTATATGGTATAAAATGAATTAAAACTTAGTTTTATTATTTATTAGTTTAAATAAGATGATAATAATAACTAGATTAGCATAAATATATTTAAAAAACCAATATTTTAATTAAATAAAGACAGAAGTTTATTTATATACTAAAAATGTAGCCTAATATGCTACATATTATTTAGTGAGTAACATACTATTTAGAAATATAGAATCAAAAGTTAATTATTTTTCTAATTATAAAAAAGTCTGCCAATCACTTTAATCAGGAAAATTTCTCCCAGTATAGTAAGCAAGAAATTCCATAGTGCCTCTATAATATTAGGGTTGTCATATCTCCCAATTTTGAGTAGGTGTCCCGGTTTCTCAATAATTTGTTTTTGGACTGCAAATTGTCCCGGAATGACTCTAATATGTTATGTAAATAATTTTGGTTGATATAGCTTAGCTAAGTACCAAACAACTCAGACTAATCTGTTGGAAAACACATTGGGCACAGATTAATAATTTTGTATTTTATCATGTAGTCTTTTAACTTTAAAATATTATAATGTGTTAAAAATAATTGTATAATCAAAACATCAATAATAAAAAATGTTTTCCCTGGTTTTTGTCCATTAAAATATGGTATCACTACTCTACATGTATTTTTTTATTGTGCCTATAGTGACACTCACTTCCGACAGTTTTAATCAAAAACATATATCAACTTATTATACAAAACTACTTCAAATCATAGGGTCACAGGGTAACAAATATACAGATTCATAGGATGGAAACCATGTTGGGGAAAAAATATTCCAAAAAAATGTGGGCAGCAGATAACGGAAAATATCCAAATATTAATACAAATTCTGTTTACCAAATATTTATAAACTTCCTGTATAATTATGTTATATTATATTATCTGAATTTCAGTACTAGTAAATAATAAATAAATGATTATACATTATAGAAGTACTATAATCCACAGATAATACAATTAGTTTATATACATAAACATATATACCTAAGTCCTACATGAAATAAAAATAATATTGTTACAAATGTTTTATCGCAAAAACTAAATTAAAATTAATTAAAATTCTGTACAATTAGGTTAGGTAAGGTTAGATTAATAAAAAGACGTGGATGGGACAGAACAAAAAAAAAAATCAGATAGCTAATAACATTTAAAAGGATTATTAAGTTGAAGCAGCAAAAGACCTACGTGATTGTAACCATACTGCAGGGCAGTCCAAAGGGTTGAATCTGTTTTTATTTATTTTAAAATTTAAATTCTAAACAGTACACAAATAGATTTAACTATTTAAGTACCTTCAACAACTCACCATTAATACAATAAACCGATTTAATGCATTATTAAAATTATATTTTAATTCCTCCTCACTCCATCAAATTAATTTTTTTTATATATTACCTTAAGATAATACAAATTAAATTGCATAAAATATTATCACATTATTCAAGCCTCTAGCATTTATCAATTCTTGGAACCTGGAGATAAATTGGAAATTAATGGCTGACCAGTTAAATCTGTTATTTGTTTTTATAAATTTACCTATTATAGTATTTTAACAGAGGTATAAAAATATAATATGATACATATGTAATATTAAGTTTGTATTTCTAGTAGATATTGATGATTTTAGAAATACATGAAAAATGTTTAAGCGTAAATACCTAATAAGTTTACTTAGAACATGAAGCACAGAATAATTAATTATTCATTATAATATAACTTGATCATTATTACTACTATCTGGTCGATGTTTATTAATTTGTAAACTTGTCGAGGAAAAGTTAATAACATACCTGTATTGTCTTCATTAAAAGAATACATTTTTTTTCAAATTATATAATGGATGAAAAATTTGAACTTTTAGTGTTTTATTACGATTAATATATGAAATAAATGGTTGAATAATTATTTAAATTTATGAATGTTGTAAAAAAGGGAATTTAATGAATAGAAAATTTGTGAATATTAATACTACTAACATAATATTTGACACCTATCAATATATATTTCATGCTCAAAGACACCAAACTTACAAATACATGAGGGTATTGATACCAAATGAAAAATGTTTCCAGAACAAACACTGAACAACCCCAATTTAAAGTAGTTTAAAATATCTTAAACTGAAAGCAATTATAAAACAAATAATGCATACCTTTACAGTTGAATTTTAGGAAAAATCTAAGTAATAAGTATTTTATTTTTAAGGGAAAAAAATGTCTGCCTAGGTTTTTACTTACACCCATAAAATCACGATAAAAAGATTAATACATGTTTATATTTGTTTTATGTTTATAAGAACAAAATTCATTAATATTTTTTCTGTAAGTCATAGGTAGGTAAAAGATTATTTACTATGCAAAATTACATATAAATCAATTTAAATATTTAAAGAATACCTGTCAAAAACTAACAAGAATCAAAAAATCTCTCTAATATCACATTATGAATGAATTTTACATTAATAAAGTACAATAATTAATTTTTAAACTTAGAAATTTCTAAAAATTGAATGTAGTCGAAATAGATAGTAACATCTAAATAATAACATAATTTATACCTTCAAAAATGTAATCATGATTTGTACCTATGATAATTTAAAATAAATTTAAGATCACAAACTATAGTATAAAAACCATTGTAAAACAATAAATATACAAAACGTTTATTATTTAGATGATGTCTCATAGTCATTCAACTAGTCACTACGAAAGGCATAAGGAATTTAGCATGACCAGATGCTTACAGCGTGACTTGGGGGGAATATGACATCATGGATGAGGTCATTGGATTGGAAAAAACACTATATAGATAAATAGTTTGTACCAAAGCAGTATTACGTATTTTAGGCAAACCAATGAAAACAAAAATATAGACTTTCTTAAGAAAATATTTATTTAATATTTTAAATGTATAACATTTTTTTTTTAATGAAACACTAATTATCAGTCACTACTTTGCTACTATACTCATGAGTACACCAAAATCTAATTTCATGAAAAAATACATACCAGTAGAATGTGATAAATGCAGGTTGGATTTAGGTAGAGCTGTTGTAACAAAATATTTTTTCTTTTGTCCTGAAAAATAAATGTATTTTTTTGATAAAATGTAAGTAGGTACATGAAATTATTTACTTTTATACTATTTCAGCTACTATAAACAATATTTTATTGGTATTTTATATAGTTTTATTATATATGGTAAAAATATACAAATTAACAAATTGCAGGACATTTTTTTGATTTTAAGTAAAAATATTATACATTTATACAACATAAACAATAATAATGACTAATACTCAATCAAATAAGAAAACAATTAACTGATATAACCACAATTCGGCCAAGAGGTTTAAACTAGGCATGGCAAATCTATAAGGAATTTAATAGTCAAGATATTGTCAATTATCTCAACAGCAACAACTAATAATAGATAATCTTTAATAGTTAACATACATTATAAATTGGTGTTATAAACAAATTAGATTACTTAATTAAAATCTTGAGAGATTGAAAAGGATAATATCAAATATCAATATAAAATAGCTTGTAAAACTTAAAACGTGTAGATACCCACCTATAATTACACTTTATAAATCATTAGGAATGATAAAGGTTTAACTTCATGACTTAGGTATAAGATAAAATATTATAAAAATAACAATATTAGGAATACCTAATACATTGCATATAATTTGAATTAGGTCAATAACATTTTAAAATACTAACAAATAATGTTTTGCTACTTTGCCAAAAATAAAAAGAAACAGTTGACTTACAAGCATATACAGTTTCGGTAAAACCTATTATATTGGTAGGTGCCAAAAATGTCAATCGTTTAGACGTAGGTATTTATTGTATATATGTTTTAAAGAATTCGTAAGAAAACACGGATAGATTACAAGAAAAAATTTTTTTAAAAAAATCTAAATGTCGGGTAAATCAACAGTAATTAATGTAAGAGATTGGGTAACATGAAAGTCGTAAATAATGTTTAGTGTCATAAAAACTAGAAATACCCAGATTACAGATGTGTATATTTTATTATACTTGTTGTATTTTTAAGAGAACAGAAGTTCTAGTAGATATTCTAGAAGAGTAACTATTCTATTAAGCAATGACTGGTGGAAATTTCTAATAAGCAGGGAAATCGCGAGGACGATTAAAATCGAGATTCGTCGAAGACGTTCGCCAAACACAGGGAAACAAATTTACCAGCCTTATATGGGTACAACGGTTAGTAAGTAGTCTGGTCGAGTGTATTATTATTATACCGGTTGACCTGAATTTAAACAAATACGCGAAGGCGGTGGTGATATTTATAACGTCTGCTTATCGCGACGGAAAAAAAGAGAATAATAGCTGCTCCGAGCGGGGTTAATATAACAGTAATAGAAAGGCCAAAAAAAAATTTAAAAAATAAAGAAATAGGCGACAACGAATGAATTACGTCACGGGTTCTGGCGACAGATGCATTACCACGGTACGCCGGGCGATTTAAATAATTCAATATATTTCGAAAAAAAAAAACGGTAGTGCACACCACGACGGGGGAAAAAATTCGTCGAACAAAGTTAATGAAGAAAAAAAAGCAAAAAAATCTGTTTACCAGTAGTGTCGTCTGGTCGTACGTGCTTCGCTGCAGTTGTCGCCGTCGTCCGGGTGTGCGCACGATCGATTCTTGTCCGCTTTGCGGTATCTGCTCACTTACTGCTGTTGCCCGGGGTGAGTAATAGCGTTGTGCTGCCGTTGCGACGACGAGTGACGAGTGACGACGACGACGAGTGACGACGACGACGATTGCGACGGCGAACCGCGGTGTTACTGCGTTAGCACATGGCGGCACGGCGAGGCGGTGGGAGCGGGATGACAGTGGTAGTGGTAGCTGTGGTCGCGACTCGCGAGACGAGCTGGTAATCTGGTATACCCATTCCGGCGGAACGCTCGTCACGTCGTCGTGCTGCCGTCGGTTGGCCGGCGGCCGTACGTTGGCGTCCGCGTTTCGTGTCGCTTCGGCGGGCCGATTCAATCGGAACCGGAAAAAGAGTGAAAACGAAACGAGAAAAAAATAATTCGTGATCTCCGATCGGAGCGGTCGGCAGACACGAGTCGTAGACGACCGGGCCGGGGGCAGGATGCCAGGATGATATAATGTGTATTATTATAGGTATCGGAAACACGAAGGGAATATCAAGTGACAATTGCCCAATAATGGCGTGACCGAGCGAGACGATAATAGTAATAATGCATGTTTATATTATTATTTTTAATAATATAACGACAACATCGCCGGCGTGTGCACTGTGCTCCTCGGTGGCCACACTAGTCGTGCTCATCCGCTCCAACCAATGCTCCATCGTTCGTTTTGACCACGGACTAAGATAGATATATATATATATATATATAAATATTATGTATTTATGAATATCTTAGTCCACTCATCCACTGACTTAGACAGTCCGTTCGATGTTCTCGACTCGACGGAAGGATGTTGGCAACGGTGGCCACTGTGGTTTGGTAACCCCTGGCACCGGCCTTGTGGGCGGATGGCGGGCAGCTGTCTCTCTGTCCCCCGTCGCGCCTCGCCGGCCGTCCTCAGACCGCTACTGAATTATACTGATGACTCGGCGCCGAGTGCAAAAAGCGCATCACAACATTCACGATTATTTAATAATATATATTTGTCCGATTTTATTCGTGTCCTAGGCCTTAGATACGACCTACAAGGTTACGACGACGGCGGTGGCTGCCTATTTACGACGTCCTTTTTCCATTTATCTTTTTAAATACCAGTAATAATACATTAATAGATACTTCTCAGTTCTTCCCAAAGTTACGAATAAGAATGAATTCGGTGATCGTCGGGAGGGGGGGGGGGTCGTCAGTCAGTCAGTCCCTTGCCCATTTGGGCCATTGCATTCAAACTAAGTCCTTGGAAAAAAAAACTGCCATAACATGTTCAATACTTCGGTGTCTCTAGTTAATAACTTTAATATAAATTATATAGGTTCATTAATAAATAAAAAAGATCATATTTTCAAATTTTTAAGATTTTTCGTACTAAATAGGAGTGTCCTGGAGAGATACGAACTTTTGTTTTTCAAATGAGAATCTCCCTTTTCTACTTTAAATTATTTAGCCGATAATTTTTCTGTACATTTTGACGTTCTTATCAGAATCAAAATTCAAACGAACAGTTTTTGAGTTGTTTAACCTTGTGTTGACATTAACTTCTAATGATAATATGTCAATGTTAATGGGCTTAGAAAATATTTAATATTGGGGCTATGGTGCTTTGAAAATTGTAGTGATTAATATTAATTTATCGGCATTAATAATTTATACAAATATCCCAATTATTTAAATATGTATTAAATACTATATGATAATATAATAATATTATAGTTAGTATAGAAATTAGAAATGTTGCATTCGATGAGAAACTATATGGAAATTTAACTACTCGTTGATATTTCCGATTTCGAGTATAATGAATGTCGAAATGGGGGTGTTGGAGGTGTAAGCTACAAAGTACAAGTTGATGAGAGGATATAGAGGTGGAATATTATATTAATGACTTATAAAAAATTAAAAAATGCCACAAAATCAAATTGTGACGTCATACTTTTGCCACTCAGCAAAGCAGCTTCATGAACCTGTCCTATTTGTACGACGCGTCGATGCATATAAAACGTACGACTGACGATTCACAATCCACACATATTATATACTATTATTTTATTTATTTATATGCATATTCAAGAAAATTATTATTTTCTAATAATCTGTGGCGGATATATTTATATATTATATATCAGTTCTTTTTTAATCGTTCCCTGTTTCCGTATACATAAACAATATAGATTGCCCCTGCGTTATCTCGGGCTGGATACCCCTTTATATAGTAATACACGAGAAAAGTGCCAAATAACAATAATTAACAACAGTTCGTATCTATAATCAATATTTATCTAAATATTCTATATTTCTGTAATCTGTCATCTACGGTACAATATACCTACTACACCTGTAAGTATTTTATTACTTAAACATGCTTACAGATAACATAACATTAAAACCCCCTACTTATATTTATTAGTATGTAATATTATTGTATTATTTTATTTATGTAATATTTTAATTTTATGATACAATAGAATAATACAATTAAAAGCAATAATAAATTAAACAAAAAAGCGGAGAATTCGCTCTGCAGTCTGCTGTGATGAATATAGTAACTTATTGTCAAGTGTTCGTCATTGAGTACTTATACTACCTAGTCATTGAGATAAGTTAAATTTGAATTCAATGATATTTATTGTTGAATTTCATAGGCACGAAAAACGATTCTTAGTGAAGATCTGTTACAGTAGGTATAAGAATTTGATACTTATAATGTTATTTATGATTTCTTTTTCTATAATAATACTGCAGACTTACAGTAGCAATAGGTTTAACTAATAAACGCCAAAAACAATAATTGCATATAAGATACCTACGTTTCGGAGCGTGGAAGTTATATTTTACGCAAAACATTGCCCTTCGTAATTTCTTACTTTTGATAAAATCGGTGCGACAGGAATGAAATCATCCATCGTGATCTGAAGATATCCAGCCACCTAGGATGAAATCAAAAATATTGGCAACAAACATATGAAAATAAACTAAATCTATACACCAAAGCAACTGCTAAACAACTTGACAATTTTCAAAACATTAAGTTCCTCCAAGTGTTTTAGACTAAGGAAAACCAGAACCAAAGAGACTACCTCATAATTGGATGTATAACCACAAACTTCTATATTTCTACATTTAGGTATACGCGTGGTTTATTTAGGTATACTGTATACATATTATATTATTATATTACGTACTGTTATATTATGTGTTATTTAAGACTATTTATTGTGTATACACCCATTATGTATTGTATTTATAAAGATTTTTGGTCAAATAAAGTTGCCTTAGAACAGATATAAAAAAATTATAACATTTAATAGGTTTAACTGACTATAGGTACCTATATTATTAGAATACTAAATTCAGTGCCCACAACTACTGTTGGCACTTGGCTGGTAAATTTATAGTTTATACACCACGAGGCCTCGGATTTTATCATACCAACACGGCAACACATTAAAAATATATATAATATAAATATAAAACAACAAAAATATTTAATTATGACGTTTTATAAAAATTATGTAATTATGTAAGTAACATATTTCAACAATGAATTGTTCCCAAAAAAATCGTCAAATAATTATTAAATATTATGACTTATAGTCTGTACTGAGTAATTTATGAGTGTATACTGTAGTATAGGTTAGGTTATGATAATATGGTTATGGTTATATGACTTATATGTCTGAGTAACGAGTATATTATTTAGTTTATTATTATTATTTTTTAGCTTTAAGAGTTCGATAAAAATCAATTTTTACAGAAATGTACGTATAACAAAATAACCGCCCTTGGCCCTTGTTACCACCCTATACCCACGACTTTGTCAAGGCGACAAGACGAAAACAAAATAGTATTGACAGTTATTACTAATTGTACAATAAATTTTGTTATGCTCATAATACACCCCGTCGTCACCTCAAAGGCGTGGCTCACAGAGTTTCTAATACCTGTTCTATACGAAAAATGTCAAATGATACTTCGATATTGACGATATTGCTGTGAGCAGCCGACTGCCACGGCCGTTGGCCTTATCGATGCTGTGCCATTTCAAAAAGTCATAGTGTACAATAATCCATGCACGATGCACTGTATATTACTATAATAGGCCAAGGGCGTATCAGAATAACATTAGGTGGTGGAGGAGGATGAGAAGAATAGAAAGAAATAATAGATAAGGTTTCGACTAGTAAAAGAAGTGTTTATAAAATTATTGTTGTTTTAAAATTTTTATATCATATATTAGTCCTTTTAACCTAAGATGATTTTATACTGTTCATATTATTCATTATTGTTAATCTTTCTTATTTTAATATTTTAGTTTTAAGTTGAATCGTTATGTTCGAATGTTCAAAACTTAAAAGTGTAATGGGAGTAAATCAATCACTTTTTTTCTTTAGTGACCACCTTTAAAATGTATTTCTGTAAAAACTTCTTATTCCGTCCTGTACGAGCTGCGAGCCATACAAATTATATTCATACATAGCTACAGTTATATAATGTATATAATTTTAATTTATACTAATAAATATGAATATATTATTATGATAGTATATTATAAGCAATTAAATGCATTGATTAAATATATTTATTAATTAATCAATTTAATTATAACTATATTATCAATAAGGATATAACGATGGTGTATTTGAAGTGACTAATATTATACGTTCCTAATCGTCTATAACATTATAATAGATTATGAATAATATAAATAATATTAATATAATGAGTAGGGACACCTTCATAAAATTTTTAGTTTTTAGTCTTATACTCTATAAAGTATTATATTGCTGGCATTTTAAAATGTTGTCTCTCTCTGCATTACTATAATTATATACCTACGGTGAAAAGATCAATAAATAATGACTCATGAGTCATATGATGAGTAATTTGTTTCGAAAAAATGTTGTTATCTACTGGTGAGCTGAATATTTGTTTGCTCGTAGTATACCATATAACTACCTACGTTTTACGTGTTTATTATTTATATAATATAATATGTATTAAGGAATTTATACATATGTACTTACAAACATAAATAAGTTATAGGTAACAAATGTAATATCTGATATTAGTCTAATGTAAAATGCTATCTTGCATACATCTTAGTTTGTACTTTTGTAATATTATTGAAAAATACTTGTAAGTAATAAAAATAAAAATAAATGGTTTACTCTGACGTAAGTACAGGCACTCCGCAGCATATATTATTTTTTCGTGTGTTCAACAATTAAAGTACCTTACGAGAAATATTTCAAACGCATGGCCTTGAATTTGATTCGTGTTATTTTTACTACATAAAGGACTTATTATTACAGTATATTTATTAACATTTTTTAGCACATGGGTAGCAAAACAAAATGTGTGTGTATTGCACCCCCTCCCCTTGTTGAGTTCAATTATGGATTGCTCAATTTTTTAAAACAATTGACTCATAGCATTTTATTCTGTCTTAAAAATTAAGAAATTGAGAGTGAGTCAAAGTTTAAATTTATACTTGGTTTATAATATGCGAGTATTTATTGGATTTTTAACAGTTTCTACTTCAGGAGCTTATCCAGAAATTTATCAACGGGTGGGGGTAATTAAAATGTACCCAACATCTACTTTCGAGGGGGCTATGAAATCATAAATTTCAATTATTATGATTTGTTGAGACATAACTCGCTCTCAATTAGTCAATTCTTAAGATGCAAAATAATGTTGTCAGTCAGTTATTAAAAAAACTAATTTATTCAATTTCAAACTCAAAAGGGGGGTTAAATTAAAAAAATATATTTGTTTTCCTGTATGAGTGGGGAAAAATGGTTGGCAATTTAAAATTTTCAAAAATAAATGTTCCTATACCTAATATAGTCCTTTATTCAGTAAGAAAATCTGAATCAATTATAAAGTCATGCACATTCGAACCATTTTTGTTAACTGTATTAATGAAGAAAAAAGGGGTGGGCATGATTGGTGAATCATCCAGCAGCATTATATGTAGGAAAGCTGCCTCCTCGGGTTTTATCCATTTTGTTGATAACTTATTTAATATGCATACTTTATTATTATTTTTGGCCTATAATTATAAATAACCAATGGGTACCTCCTATATAACTAGATAAAGCACAATTCTCAGATCTACACATTGCTCTCAATTTCCACTCTATATTATGAGCAACTTACTAGTATATAGTGGCGTGGAACGTGGATATATAAACAATGGAGTTACTATAATAGTCAATATATTGTAATAATTGTAATCCGAATATACATTTCTTATTTTTATTGATATTCTATACCTAAATTGTATATAGGTACTATAAAACATATGATAAGTACCTGTATAATATTCAATATTCTACACTATATGACATTGTGATTATACAATCAATTATGGACATAGGTATACTCGGATAAGTACTTCGTACTTATTACCTAATATGGATCAATGTAATAGAATGGTATTGTATATTATGCTTGTATAGTTTATGCCGCCTGTATCTACCTACCTATACATTATTGATTGCAGAGAAAATTTAGCTCATTTAATTTATAGGCACAGGACTATATAATACCTGCAATAGGTACCTAAGTGCATCTATAATAAGAACCTAGTTAGGTACATTAAATTAAATATGCCGTTAATATATGTACTATGTAGTGTCAAGAATCAACAGACTAGGTACAACTTACGATGAAACTTGAAATGCGAGTTAGGTATATGTTTTATCTGTGTGGATATATACCTATATAATTTCTATAGAAATCCAATTGATGAATTAGCATAAATTATTAATTTATAGAAATAACTAATAAGAAATGCAAATACAAAATTATCTTATCACAACGCATAATTGCATTTAAGCAATTCTCTATAGGTACATACATTTTATAATCATATATTGCTATGAATCGATGATATAACTACAAATTTGTTTTTATTGCTAAATTCTGCAATACCTAATTAAATCTACCAATTTATTGTTGTTAATGTGTTACTTTAAAATACGAATATAGCTATGCCTATATAGGCACCTATTACCTATAATATATTTACATTTTATTACTATAGTCTATACCTATATACTCAACACAATTATATAAAACTCTTAATCCGGGTCCAAACGCTAATCATAATTTTTAAAAAAAGTTGCTTATTCATTTGTTGACACAATTGTAGTAAGTACACTGTACACATCAGTTAACTATTTGAACATAGGTATATATCAGTATATTTATTATTTATTGTAAGTACCACTAATTGCAGTAGGTTAAAAAAAGATGGGCAAGTGGGCACCACTCTGTTGTAGCAACAGTTGTTGAATGGGTCAGTATAATGGATGTGTTAAATTTAAACGCAATGATATAAAATCATTGTATACAAAAAATAATTTTGAGCCAAAGCAGACGGTCCGTCAGTCCATATTACGTGCATTTTATGATATTATTGCTATTAAAGTAGGTAATTTATTTTACTTTTATTAATACTGTGACCATATAGTCATTTTTTCTGAAAACATTGAATTTCAAAAAATCAAGTCATAGTAAAATATAGGTAATAGTAGGCAAGCTCTTGTACTTAAAAAAATTTCAAACACCCATGCAAATATTTTTAAATTACAACAAAAACGCTTAAAAGCCAAGACCATTGAAATTTTTGAAAAACAGAAAATTGACCCAAACTGTAACCTTTTTGAGCTAATAGTTTAAGTTTAAATAAAAGTTAAAGAGTTTATTTATAAGGTCCTTAGGGATTGGTGACGATTATTTCGCAGTTATTTTAACCAAAACATATCAATATTATGTCATCTTACAGATCGACCTAGTAATCCGATAATAATTTTGAAATCTGCTTTGAATTTGTTATTATTTCAGATCAGTTTTCTGAAATTGTTTACCGTTCACAGCGAGGCGGTGACATGGAATGTGCGCGTGCGGGAGTACTCCGCTGTTTCTTTTACACAGTCACACACACTAATGATCACTTACTTTGCACACATTTACAAGACCCGTATGCATGCGATTTGAAAAATTGCCTATTTTTAACTCCTTAAAAACTGTCCTCCACCAATATCCCCTTGACTTTGATATAATATTATATAGGTCAATAATTCACTCTACAATATTAGAGCTAACAACATAACATTGGTTCTGGTGAACACAAATTCGATACGTTGTATTGTTGTAAGACGCTGGTCGCTGATGTGAATGTAGCGTTCTCTTAATATAATAAAATTTATAATATACAATAAACACCTGTAGGTATAATCTATTGTACAAATGTTTAATATTATCATCGAATAATTTTATTTCCAGTCTTATAAAATAATATTATAGGTACATCATTGCAAATTATTTTGTTTAGAGAAACGAAGAGAAAATTATATTTTAGTTACCTACCTAGGTAACAATTTTAAAAAGTGAGAAAGTAGGTAACTGCTCTGCCACATCAGTAGATTGTAGTTGTCAATACGTGTGTATATCTCTCGTCACAGAGTACCTAAGTAACTGTAATGTATGTGTAATGCTGTGTAGTGTTTAGTTTTTTTTGAAATGGGGATATACATTTTGGCCATTCTCTGACCACTATATAATATATAAGTAGGTACATTCATTGCTTTATCATATATTTTACATGACAAAAATAAGTCAAAGAGGAGGTATATGACTCCCCCCCCCCCTCGTGAGCATGCCCCTGCTAATATATTATGTTTGAATTCAAAGATTAATTATTGTACAGAAAACCGATTTTGAGCGATGACGGACTGACAGTCTTTATTAGATAAGGTATTGGTAGATACTAAGTATCATAAAAAATAATAAGCCCACCTATTCATATATTTTTATTTGTTATTATACGACCAGTATCAGTAATACGGACTAAGTTGAATTATTGTTTACCGGAATATTGTACTTATTTTATAGCAATATCTTTTAATTGTTAAAATCTATATATATATAAATTATAAATAAAGAACTTGTTCCAACTGACTGATGACTCATCATCGTCAAATCGGATCCGCTGAATCTATGAGTATGAAATTTGGTCAGTAGTTTCGTTTACTGAAGTAAAGACCCAACAAAAAAGATTTTCCAAAATTCACACTTTAAAAAGGTCTTCAAACAAGTAGTTTGAGATTTAAGGTGGAAAATAAAATTTGTTTTGTTTTTCAAACGGTTTCCATTGATTGCAGATTATACCTAATATAGTTATAAGAATATTTTTTTGTATACAAATGGTTGTCATTGGTTACTCGGGCAGACAAGGTAAAAGCTTACACAATATCGTCGCGTTTTCATGGCCTAAATTAAATGGCACTATATCTTAAAAGTTTTTAGTTAAAACTAAAATATGTATGTTTATAGCTGGGTAGGTACCTACTTAAAAAAGAAAAAAAACCACTTCATCGATTTTGAAAAAAATCTCAGATATTGATTTTAGAGGTACCCATCGGAAAAGTTTAGATTATAGTTTTAAAAATTAAACCAAGACGTGCCAAATCTAATCTGGGGACTGCGGTTGCCCATCTAGGTTGAATTAATTCACAAACTTTTATTTTCACTGAATACGCCAATTTGCCAGTGAACTGAGGTCTGAGGTCCTCCAAAACTGATAGATACTTCAAATCAAAATACACCTGTGTTCACTATACAGCTGATATCGAGTAGAATAATATTTATTTATTATAATATTTATCATATTCATATATTATTGTTTTTAACATTTGAGGGTTACCGATTTCCAAAGAATCAACCTTAGAACGGTGTGAATAATTTTCAGATATAAATAGGCAATAACATAAAATTAATCTATATATGTTTTGAAAATGTCGCTGTTTAATTGTATAGGTATTTTAGTAGGTACTAAAATCTTAAATCACTCAATCACTGTATGTGAAAAAGTTTCGTAAGTTTCTTGAATTACAATAAAATATCTAAAATCATTATTCTTCGTTTTATACATGTCTAATTTAGCTTAAATTCAAACTTAAAATGTGTAGGAAAAAATTCCCCTAATGTATATTTTAAGTTGTTTTGGTGCCAGTATGAACTATACCTAATGACTTGTGAGGGTGCTTGTTTTTCATTTTCTAGCCTTAGCTAGAAAAATTTAGCATTTTATACATTTTTAACTGTTAAATGTTAAGGTTTTTGACAAACTTAGTAACAAACTTGTAACTATAAAAAAATCACAAATATGTATGTAAGTATCTTTAATATTTTTAAATTGCTTTAATAACAACTTATGAGGAACCAATTAAAATTCCTTTTTTAGTATTTTAAATTTGACTATAGGTAGTGTATTAAAAGTAAATTGGAAATTGCATATGCCTAGGTATAAATAACTCGAAAAAATATGATGATGGCCATAGTTTCTGTGCTTAAAAAAAAGTCAAAGTATTTTGTGAATTGTAACATACCTATATAATAAACGCTAACATAAACATTTGGTCAAAATGTATCTACGGTTATTCATTTTAGAATATTACAATAAGATAAGAAAATCGATTTTGTCAAAAACTTGTTTTAAGTAATAATTTCTGTTTTTTACCCAATTATTTTGATGAGTAGGTAGTAGTACTACACTACTACCTACTAGGAATTTTCTATTATGACCTTCTGTCACGGCAAAAGTAACAAGTAGATCCAATTTGCTACTACAAATCTCCCTCAAAATTGAATATCAAACCATTTTTTCTATTAAGTGTCTTCACTTCTTCAGACACAAGAAAAACACATCGTTGTAAAATCAATATATTTGTCGCTCCGCTCGGAACCTAGAATAAAAGTAGTAGGTACCTACTAGTTACTCGATATTTTAGTCACGTTTATAAATGCAGTAAGAAAGTGGGTATTGTAACAAACACGTATAATTTCTCAAAACGTAGGTACCAATTTAATTTAAACATTTGTATGCATAAATGTCTATTGGTCAAATAACTATAAATTATTCGAAGATGTCTTACAATATTCAGTGTTGACTCAAGGCTGAAAATATATACCATGATGTAATATTTTATACAAGAATTATATACCTACCAAACTTATTTATTCCTAGTTAGTATTTCTTTAAGACCTAAGTGTACTAGCTATAATTACTAAAATAAACTAATGAGTAATGAATAATGACCCATTGACAGTTTATATTTATTTATAAGTCCTGAGTGGAAAGCTAATTGGAACCCCCTTGCTTCTCATTTGACATCAATACATCATTAGGATATTAAATAGGTATACCTAACTATATTACTATAGTCTATAAGCCATAAAAGGTAGTGATTCCCAACCTCACTTCTACTTTGGTAAATAATTATTTTTGAGCGGGCCACTAAGTATGAAAGTACGAATAATTTCAGTATTAATCTAATGATATATTTTTGTTAGACATAGGATAGGTCAACATAGACACATAGTAGGTATACAATATACATGCAGGATGTAGGTATTTATTATTTGTACTTGTTTCCTTATATTTTATTGACTATTGAAGAGATTAAAAATTAAGGTTAGGTAATAATTTTACTATTTTTGAATATTTTGTTTTGTTTTAAACATTTGTAATGGATAATTGAATACCTTTGAGGGCCCATTTGGGCACCTCTGTTATAAGGTCTATGAAAGTTGGTGTTAGCTACAGCCTTCTCCTTATGATTTACAGGTTTAAAATCTTATATTTCATATTATATAATTACGAAACTTTTAAAAAGAAGAAAACAAATATTTCGTAAGGTAGGTACCTAGAAATATAAGTATATATATTAGGGTGACAATAAAAAAAAAAAAATTATTTCTGAAAGTCCCACCCGCTTAAATTGTTTATCCATCTAATAAAAACGTTCATAAAAAATTTCAAGAAAAAATTTCAATTTTTACTGGTTGCGCAACTTGTTTTAAAAATATTATTGATATTTCAGTGTATGAATAAAAAAAATAAATTTAATAATTAAAAATAATATAAAAAAGTTATAGGTCATCATAATATTGCATAAAAAATAATCATCACACAAAATGTCAATCATCGATTGTAGATTTATTTGGATTTGGATACTTCTGTCGGTGTTGTTCAACTACTTGCAAAAGATACTGCTTTTGTTCTTCTTGATTGGTGATTATCCCATTGAAAGTTTGAATCAACGAAATACCACGTTCAGCTGCATCGTTAACTACTTTCAGATGTTGAACCCTTTTACAACCGTCAATGAAATCTAATATATATATATATATATATTATATCAGTTATTATTTTCTGATTAGGTACCTACATTAAAGGATAAAGTTTCATAGCAAAAACGAGTAAAGTTATAAAATACATTAAAGAAACTATAATCTAGATAATTAACTGTATGGAAAAATATCTGTAACAAAACCTTAAACAACATTAATTTTATACAACTATTATGAGCAAAAAAAAAAATATCGACAATTAATCACCAAGTGTCAGATGATTATTTTTAGTAAAAAAAAAATAATTAATAACTTGTAATGCGCCTTAATTTAATGTTTACCTTGATAATGCTTAGTTTTAGTTATTAAATATTTGAAATGACAATACAGTTCTAGAATTTTGTAAATAATTAATATTTTGATCGAATAATACATTATATATACTATTATTAATGAGATTGGGAACTACACTGTAATAAATAAACACTGCTGTAATATTTTCAAAATTCAAACAATTTTACTTGTTATTAGTCAACTTATTAAGTCACTAAGGATGAAACATATTACTTGAAATCGTTTTTCTATTAAAAGTGTAGAAAAATAATTGTAACAACACAAGCATCAAGCATCAGAGTTGAAAAAAAAATAACTTGTGCAGTTATGTTTTAAATTAAATACAATTCAATTTTAAGACAAGAAATAATTTAAACTTATGTAGTTTATTATATATAAATTACTTAACATTTTTAAACAAACAAAACAAAATTTAATAACTTAAGTTAATATAAAACTTAATAAGTTTACTTATTCTACAAATATAGAAAATTTCAAATTTAAACAATTGTATATTTTATCAAGTTGTAAAACATTTATACTAATTTAAATAATACATTTTTTTCAATAAAATATTATTTTACTCAATGTGACCCATATTTATAGTTATAATAAATGTATTTTAAACAAATTATTATTAAATATTATACAATAGGAATAAGTTCAGATTGCTCACACCGTAGCGGTTGTATACCTTCAACAACCATTGTACCACATAAAACATCATATGCACATCTGTTTTGATTGGCTGCTGCTGTGATAAAAGGTAGTGGAAACAAGAATGCAAAAAATAAATTTTTAGTTAATGAACGAAGTGATGCCCGTTTCCAACCAATATCACCTCCGGGAGTTAAAGCAATGACATCCGATTGCTGACCTCTTATATTAGATAGTTTATCAGCTCGAACAACTGTAAGATCTAATAAATTTTTGCCAATTGTTGCTCCTCCTTGAAAAACTGTACTACCTTGTAGAAAATATATCTAAAAATCAAAGTAGTTGATTATGATATTATGAAGATTTTGATTTAAATATACAATAATTGTGTATTAGTTAAAGGTTAAAATAGCTAAGGTTATTGTAAGAGTAATTTAATTTTAATTTTAAAATTACCTCATATACACAAACTATTATTCGGTGTGTTACTTCAATAAAAAAAAGTTCAGATGTCATTTCTACTGCTGTTGTATAGTCAACATTATAGTCATCTCGTGTAAAAATACTGTTATATTTAGTAAAATCACTAAAAAAAAAAAACTTATTCAATCTAAAAAATAAATCATAGCCCTTCCAGCTTAAGTATAGGGGCATAATCTATGACTTGTCACTGTGCTATTATTAGTATTAACATACACATAAACACATTTAAAAATGAATATAATAATTTGTTTAAGATGTTTAAGTAATTAAGAAGTTCATTATTATTTTTCAATTATACTTTATTATTATATTAATTGATGTCTCAGCTTTACAATAAAAAAAAATGATATATAACACTAATCATTTAATGAATCAATAATGAGCTGAGCTAATGGTTTTTTAAACATAATTTAGTGACCTATGATTGGTCCATTAAATTGTATTGATCATTGGCCTTAGATTTTTAGTTAAAGCCAATACTTAGAAAAAGTTTTTTATTTAATTATTATTTTTTCATGCTGTATGTGTTTTTATAGTAAATTTGTGACTGATGTAAGCAGTAGTCTACCATGAATCTATGAAAGTAAATAATATTAATAAAAAAAAAAAAATTGTATTATATTATACTTATACTTACATTTTAATAAAAAGCCAATCATTTTAAAACAGTTGACATTTTATTTAAATATATGATGGAATATTTATTTTATATTTGATTATTACATTGTTATAGAATACAAAATTATAGATAATATTCAACATAAATGAAATACACACTAATTTTATAGTATTTATTTAGGTATACCTACAAAGCTACAACCATCAAACCATTCAAAATTTTGAAGAAATGACTGTAAGCAAGGATTCTAATGACGATTCAATTAATATTATTCTTTAAAAATTGAATATCTGAAGACACTAACTAGCATAGATTATGTAAATTACTTAACATTTTTAAATAAACAAAACAAAATTTAGAAACTTTAGTCTATATTGTTTTTTATAATCTATGCTACTAGTGCCGAGGTGAGCAGTGATATAAGTGACCTAGTGTCTGAACCCTGTCAAATTTTTTTCTTATTTGTTTTTAGAATAGCGATTTTATACTAATAATAATTTATTTTACTACTATAAACTAAAATAAGCAAGATATTATAGCTTTGGACACATAGATTTTAAACATTATATATAAATTACAGCTTATGATATTAAACCGGTGAAGGAGTTAAGTGCTATTTATTTTGAAATATATAGGTACTTATTTCATCAAATATAAAAAATTGAATTACATAATAATAAAATTCAAGTTATACTTACATGTCAAGAATTGAATCTACAATAAAGTAAGCAATCAAGAATTTTATAAAGCTTAACAGCAAAAAATCGATGAATTCAGCCCCAAAACGTTTCCATAAAGACGGTATCTGGCATCTTATCCCTAAATAAACAACATAGAATGAAACAATTTGTCATCTGATATAGAATGAGAATAATACATACCCACAAATTGATTAACAGTTGTTGTTTCACGCACATTAGGTACAGCGTTAGGTACAACCTTAGGAACTTCATTAGTATTTTTCAAAACTTGCCGGTAGTTGTTTTGAAAAGACTCTCGTTGCAATTTATTGTAGTAGCACTGATAACTGTTTACAGTATTCAACCACGAACGTAGTTGATTAAAGTATTCTTCTCTAATTTCTTTACTCGTCAATTTGGAGTTGTTAGTATCTTTTGATGTGTCCAATACAACATTCTTCGATGCTGATTTATTTGCTGGACTTGCCATGATTCTTTTACCTATAAAAATAAATTGTTTATGTAAACTTTGTAGTAATTTACCAATATAATATTGGTATAAATAATACCAATATAATATAAAACTATCTTTACTTAAGCTTAAGCCAGTATTCACTGCTCAGATTAATCGTGAAGTTAATTTAATTAATATAATATATATATTTTTGGTAATAGGTGGCCACTTTATTTTTACAGTGAACACTGAACATACTATATATCATGATATAACTAACAATTACTATTTATTTTAACTTATAAGTATTTTTGTTATTATCACATTATTTGATAACAAATTTATGATAAGAAAATAGTATTACGTATATCAAAATTCAAAATAACAAATTTTTTCGAACATTTTTCGAAATTTTTTCTTTAAACAAATAGTGAATTCGTATTTCGTGTACACTGTACAGTGAAGTGTATTGGGTAAAGGCATAAACATATTATAAATAAATTATTTACTGTGTGTCACCCATTCGTTACTAATTGCTGCCACAGATTGCCTATAATAGTGGCTTAGTTCCTATAAAATAAAAAGGTTATAGAAACATTGGGTAGCCAATACGTGTGTTAGGATATAGGATCACAGCCGTGGATTGGACTGTAAAAAAATCCATTATTTAATAGTCCATGTTACCCATGGACCCATGTAACCCTTATCGGGTTCGTTTGATTGTACTAAGTAGTCGCAGACCTCTAGTAATAAAGTATGAAAAAAATAGGTTTTGCTAAGACCCATAGGCATTTGCATCGCCTTATTTTTTCGCTCTTATATTATTTGTCTGTGAAACTTCTACTAACGGAAAACATTTGAATTTCAAGCAGAAACCTACATACTACATACTATGTTTTTAATTACACGTACCTACTACCTACTGACGTCTGACATACATACTACCTAAGACAGTAAGACCAAGGTAACCTTTAGAGGTCAATTCCTTAGATCATATACTAGTATATGATCTAAGATCAATTCCAATTAAGAGACATGTAGTGCTAAAGTCCCCCATTTTTTTATTAATTACTTACCTACAACCTACCAAGTTTTTTCCACTTGATTATGACTTACACGACGAGGATATCACAATAACAATGTTATTAAAATACAATAAATAGACAACAGTTCTTAAGTTCTCGTGTGTTTTTTTAAGCACTTAAATATAAATTTTAAATTGTTGTAATAATGAAAAACTAACTACGTATCCATGTCAGCAATTTATTAGTTTACTAGTGAATTGCTTTCATAACTAGTTAGTTTATCCTAGTTTTATTATTATTACAAAGTTTATGATAAGATGATATGGTATATAAAATAATGAAAAACTTAAAAATTTGACATGACTTATAAATTTAATATGGTATATTTATTTAATAAAGAGAAATTGGCGGGTGTGGGGGCAAAGTCCACTACGGCGCTCTGTGTTCTGAAAATTATCTGGACCCTCCCTATGACAAATTCCTTAATACGCCACTGGCATGAGCAACTTCACCCATTCCCCTCCAAAAACTGGTGCTAATTTCAAAAATGGTGGTGATCCCTCTGCAAAATATAGTGCCCATGGTTGGTCTAAAAATTATTCTATGAAAGGTTATACAAAGATATCAATAATATATAAATATATTAATATATGATTTTAGCGATATTGTATTATTATGAAAAATATTGGATTGGAACATTAGTTTTCAAAACATTTAGAATTATATAGAATTCTAGACGAGTTTGCAGCGGTTGTCTGCAAGTATTATTGTTTTCAGACAACAGCACCTGTTTTGGTCATAAAGAAAATTTGAGCCTATAATACCTATAAATTGTAGTCTGTGAAGTATTGTGGAGCCCAATAACCTATGTATTATAATTTATAAGCGAATCACGGAATAAAAGTCCAGAAAAAAAAAATTAAATATTTATGTGAACATATGTATACTCTACGTCTCTACACTTAATTAGTAATTAGGTAATATAATATATTATAATGAAAATAATGTCATAAATTATTACTATGTATAATTTTTGTATAAATGTAGACAATGTAGTAGTATTATACTAAGGTATATAATATACCTAAGATGTTATACTTAAACCCATGATATTTTTTTACTTATAACTTTTAACACTGTATATTATGTATATTATGTTCATATTTATATTTAATTTTTTTTTACTATTACAACTTTTTTTAAATATATAGTTAATATTTAAGCATAAACTATATTCAGACATAACATTTTTTTACTTGAAAATTTTCATTGAATAAATAGGTCAAAAAAATTTTTCTTATTAATTGAGTAGATATCCACATATAAAATTGCCTATATTGGCTATAATAATTTATGAATTATTAATTACCAATTAGGAGTAGAGTATAGGTACATGTGTTCACATCAATATTTAATTTTTTTTTTTAGGCTTTTTTTCTGTGGTCTTTTTTTCGTGGACTTTTTCTCTGCCTTCTATTATAGGCTCATCGTAGGTCGACGTAGCCCTGGAAGTACCAAAATAGTATAATATTAGGCACTAGATTCAGAAATAAGAAAAAATTATAAATTTTATGTTTTTCAAAAAGGTCACCAACGACAGGCAGCGCCATCTGACGACACTGCCGACGTTGTCTAGACCTGCCTTAACAGTCATCGATTCGAAAAACGGTCGCTTTGAGCGTATAAAACGCCACGACAGAAATACGTAACAGCAATAATAATAATAATAGTGAGCAAAGTTGTGTGTATCGAGCGTTGTTGCATTAGTGCGCGTAACGCCCTGGCCGAGCGTTGTTGCATTGCTGTCCGTAACGCCTTGGCCGCACATCATTCCACCACCTCGCAATCCGGTTAGGTTCACGCTTTCTACCAACGCTGTAAAACTTTCTAAACTTTCCTATTTTCATATTGTTATCAATCCGTCGGCTCCGCACACACGATGATAACCCTTACTACTAAGAACGTGTCAGCTGTCCGCTACACCCTGCAGGTAAACTATGTAATATATATATATATAACTAATACAATATCGTATCAAACGTAGTGGTTGAAAATATTATTTTAATAGAACTCACAACATGATTTGGTGAATGGTTTGCATGCAGTAATACAGTATTGAAAGAGTGAACCATAATATGACCCGCCGAAGTGTAAAATAGGTACTTACAATTAATATGGACTGCAAGGGAGCAATTTCAGTGCAAAAAAACTGGGGTGCTGAAGTCCCTCTATTTTTTTTCAAATTATCTCATGGTTATGGATGTCGGCATAATGACTATTAAAATGCAAATGAAAAAATTTGGGGGTGATCATTTCAAAATTGGGGGGTGCTAAGCACACCCAAGCCTCAACCCAAATTGTACCTATGGGTATAGGTTGAGAAATCGTGTGCGTAATACATGGTACTGGTATCATTTCGATTTTTGAACGTTATAGGCCAATCCCCTTTTACCCTCTGTAACATTATATTTTGTACGTACCACTTATATACAGTTCGTTTACAGCTGAATTGTATTTACGGACGTGAACAGGAATTGGATCCAAGTGGGGCTGCAGCATCTCCATATTATCCTATTTTTAGGGGGAGGAGGCTAGAATTATATAGGCCACATAGAACTGTAGGTGATTTGCATCTGCATTTCTTTTCAAATGAAAAATAAAATATTTCAAAATTCTTTAATGGATTGCGGTTTGTTTTTTTTACTATAAACTATTATTTTTAATTAACAATCATTATTAAACATTGGATGAGATATAAATTACCTAAACTGATTTTCTGTTTTTAAATTATCAAAATCAATAGTTCTTGAATAATTTAAAAGAAATACTTAAAAAGAAATCTAGGTTTAGGAAATATTCCTAAATTTGTTTGAATTATGTACCTGTGTCAATATTCTTAAAAATGATAGGTATATTTTGAGAGGTGTGTTACCTCTGTATGTGTATTGTGTATATTGTAGTAAAATATGTTTTGTATTAGGTATAAGTATTTACGACTTATGTATATATAAATTAAATTTGTTATAATTATTTGGTAAGCTCTACATACATCTTCTTAGTTCTTAGTTTACATAGAAGACAACAATTATTATCACCATTCTGGTGTTTGGCATTCATCAAAGCTCATCAAATTAATATACATCGTACCTACCTATATATTCTACTAATCTATGATACCCGAGACTAACTTACAATAATTATATGAATTATTAGTTAATAAGACTACTAATAAGACTGGAAGAAAATAGATCTTGAAAAGTAGTTCTTTTAATTATACACGAAATCAGCCATTAAATAAATAGGTTTTCTTAAGCAATAGATGCAACATTTGCTGCATATGCTGCCCCGTGCAAAGCACTACTATATTTTTTACAAATCTGTGGTCTGTGAGGTAGGTCTAGGCATGGTCTTGTACTCTTGTATAGTTGTATACCTATAGACCGTGGTCGTACACTAAGCATATTAGGTGATTGTCAGAAATGGGGGGGGGGCTAATTTTACTCCCGAAAGAGGATTTAAAATCGAAATTTCAACTACTAACATGCAATAGAATTTATTAATAGTGTAATCTATCCTCACCAGACAATGCAGCGTGATGACAAATAGACATATATTATTAATTATTACTCGACGAGCGAGCCAAACACGGGTCATAAATATGTGTAAGTAAACAGGGTGGCAAAAGTATGGGTTTACTTCCTCGAATGATAAACTACAAAATTAATACATTTCGAACGTAACGAAAATGTGCCTATTGAGGGTTAAAACATTGAATAGCAGACAAGCCGGTGAAGCGAGCCGCGTTTATTTTAGTATACGGGCGCTAAGCCAAACATTTGATTATTTTGTCAACAGGCAAGACAGTGTTTGTAGTATGATATTGTACCTGTGTTATAAATGGTAAGTACTTACTGGCGAAAGGTGTTTGCCGATCGATAACTATTATTACCTATTTGCGAATTAATGATGTACCCAAAGTTCAAATATCTACTACTGCGCAACTTTGTCACATTGATATTGTGTAGTGATAAACATGATGTATCTGTACTATATACTAGGCAATAGCAGCATATACATTTAACAATATACCGACAATTTATATTTTCGATTAGCTGTGGTTCACAACAATTGTTAAGGGTTTTCATTTAAGTACCTTGATATAGAATAGTTAAGAAAACAGTTCATTATTTATATTTAGTTTACAAGTAAACAAAATATTTTATAATAAATTAGTCATCTACTGAAATTATGAGACAACATTTATTTTTGTTGACTCTCAAACAAGAATTTACCATGCCAATAAAAACGTCATTAAAAAATATAATTATAATAATAATGATACATTTAGAGCAATGCAAGTTTTTGATAAGTTGGTACATATTATTAAAATAATACATGACTATAAACAGTTTCGAATTATTCAAACGTTTTTAAATTATTCTAAATCGTCATAATATTGTTATATAATATATAATATACTGAGGTATACTAATTAGGTACTTTTCCAAATATTGAACAAAATAAGTTCGATTCGATAAAAAAATGTGTTAATGACTTTATTTCATTTTGTTTTTACAGAAGTTAACGTCAACATGGCAATGCAGAAACCTTGCAACTGAAGCCACATTTGATATAAAAGTTTGTAATATTTAAAATAAAATTAGAAAACCTACCTACTCGAAAAGGCGGGTAAGTGGGTATCACTCTACTGTACAGTGGTGTCCAGTGACTAGTGGGTCACTGTAAATGAATGTGTTAAATTTGTATTCAATGATAAACCTTTTTGAGTCATTACACTTTGTTTAATATAGATAATTATAAAATATTCCTAATCAATGCTTTTACATAAAATATAAAAATTAATGTATAGTCTAATTTTTATTATACTCAGTAATTTTGGAAATTATACAATTTTAACAAATTAATAATAATTACTTATCATATTTTGTACATAAAATAATACACTTTATACCTATACGCCCTATATAATTAAATTTGTTATCAATTATCGTGGATTATTATCCTTAGTAGGTACTTAATGTTTAATAACTCGGCAACTGCTCCTTAGAATTCCGATTTATAAGCTTCAACATTTTTGAAAAAAATCATCTCCTTGATAATTTAAAAAAAGAGTGGTTCTCATTTTAAAATAAAAGTTATAAATGCCATAGGACACTCATTAAATTGTATAAAAATGTAAGTATTTGAAAATATTATCCTTATAAGGTCCTAAATAGCTAAACTTAAAATTTAAAAAATCTAAGTTTGAATAAATTCATTACGTATTACTAGTCATAACGTATTAAAAGAAAATAATATGGTGGACATTATTGGTGAATCATCCAGTATATATTGGTATAAACAATTATTGATAATATTATACATTTACTCATGACTAAATAAATTTTTTTATTTAGTCATGCATTTACTATTAATTCTAAGAATGATTATATAATTTCTAAGAATGATTATATAGCTAGTTGCGTTCTATAAAAACCCCCGAAGAATGATATTTGAAAATAAAAAGTTAACTTATAATATAAAATATTTAAAACGACTTTTAATACTATGCAGCAAGTCTAGAATTATGATTTATACTTTCAAATAAGTAATATTATATTCTTTTTTATTAATATTATTTTTATAAAAAACACAATATGGGTTTTAATAATTTCTACTTGAATATACATAATAAAGGTGTTTTAATTTATTTATCGACGTGTAAAGTATTAAAACGAAAGGTACCTAATAACACATTTTTGGTGTGTAGGCTTTCAAACTTCACAAATTAGAATCCGGACCCAGTACCACAGTAACCGTAACCAAAGAAGATGCCATAAATTATTACAAGCAAATGCAGTACATCAGACGTATAGAGACGGCAGCCGGTAACTTGTACAAGGAGAAAATTGTCAGAGGATTCTGTCACTTATACTCTGGACAGGTTGGTACCTGTCCATATTGATTTTGATTGTTCAACGGCAATCGATTTTATTGGCAAAGCTGTCGACGTCCTTAATCGGGTATACATACAATAATATTATATAGGAAGCTTGCGCAGTGGGTATGAAATCGGCATTCCGCGAACAGGACTCAATAATATCAGCGTACCGTGTTCACGGCTGGACGTACTTGATGGGTGCAAAACCTGTGGAGGTGCTGTGTGAACTTACCGGTCGAATTGGAGGGGTAGCTCGTGGTAAAGGTGGTTCCATGCACATGTATGGTAAAAACTTTTATGGTGGAAACGGCATCGTCGGCGCTCAGGTTAGTACCTATAAATCATAATGTATTCCTGTTCTTAAATAACACAGATTTTAATAGAGGGGAGGGGGGGGACAAAGTTTTCACCAGTCCAAATAAGAACTTTAAAAAAAAAAAATTTAAAGAAATAGTCATGTTTTCAATAATATGTTTCTAATAAAATATAGTAATGGTTATTTGAAATAAACATGCCTGGGCACCGGCCCATCGGGCTGCTTCTAAAATCAGATAGGAGCAAACGCCCACCTTGCATCCCCTCCCCCTAAATTACTCCACTGAGCATACTCTAGTATAGCAAAGTAAGGAACCTATATCTTGTAAAATTAAATCGTAAGACTATTACTTAAACGGTTAAACGTATATCGTTTTATTTAATATCATCATTACACTTCAAATGTTCGAACTTTAATTAATTTGTATACTTAAATTTTAAGTTTATACATTATAATAAACATTTATCACAGGCCTTATAATTTTTTATAGTCCCAATTTACAAAATAAAACGGAAATATGACCTTTTCGATTTAGACCTACATAAATATAGTATACTTTGTATAGATATCATATATAACATAGTAGTTGGGTTTTTTAATAGTTTACCATTATACGTACAAGAAATTGTTAACTATTATCTCAAATATGGGTAAAAATAAAATAATTTTGTTTAGTTCTCAGATAATCTCTAACCTAACCTATACATATACTATTTGTCATTTGATATTTATTATTCGCTTAATTCTGGTTTAGGTTCCTTTAGGAGCGGGCATTGCATTGGCTGCACAATACTTAGGCACAGGAGGAGTATGCTTTGCTTTGTACGGAGATGGAGCTTCAAATCAAGGACAAGTGTTTGAAGCATACAATATGGCTAAACTATGGAACCTGCCCTGCGTATTTGTCTGCGAGAACAATGGATATGCAATGGGAACGAGTTCAGAACGGTCAGCGTCAAACACGTCTTACTACACCAGGGGCGATTACATACCTGGCATTTGGGTAAAAATAGTGTGAAAACCCACCCCGGCATTCGTTAGAATTTAAAGATTCGATTAAAATTTTTTTTCCTCAAATGCTCGATAAAAATCGATTTTCGTGGTAATATATACTCAATCTATTATATTATTCAAAAAAAATATGTGTATTTTAATTCATTCTATATTTTTAGTAGGTACAAACCTACATATGTCCAATATGGCTGTATTCATACTATAATTTACCATAATTTCAGCTTCTTTGCCATTTAATGATGTGAGAAAATTATTAATATGTACATGAATACAATATTGAGGCATCAAATTACTTTTATTTTCTTAGTTTTCACATTATCATTTCAATAGGTACCTCACGTTATTAAAATGTCAATCAGTTCCGTATACCATTTGATTATTTGAAAGCCTTCACGCACTGTCGACTTAAGTATTGTTTGTGACCGTGTCTTCTTCAAGTTCATTCTTATTTTAGATGCTTTTAATTAATTATGTTTTGATATTCATTAAATAAGCTGCTAAAAAAAATGTTTTGCACAAGTGCTAACATATTTGTGTGATGTTTTAGGGTAACATAGGCCCATCCTTTCCACTGCCCTAATAATTACTAACAACTTTTATTATTATTATCTCAAAATACTAGTAATGAAAAAACTGTAGATCTACCTTTTAGTTCCACATTGAGTAATGTGTGAGTCACTGCAGTAATGGATGAGATGACTATGATTTGAAGAAATCAAGATGAATGCTGAATACCTAGTAACTCTATTCTGTCAATTTTGTATTATTAAAATTAGGTAGATGGCATGGACGTATTGGCTGTCAGGGAAGCATCAAAGTTTGCGGTGGATCATTGTGTTAATGGGAATGGTCCAATACTTTTAGAAACAGTTACCTACAGGTATTCCGGTCATTCAATGTCGGATCCTGGCACATCTTACAGAACTCGAGCTGAAATTCAAGCTGTAAGGATGACTAGAGACCCAATTACATCGTTTAAAGAAAAAATTCTATCTACCAACCTAGCAATCGTTGACGATCTCAAGGTAATAATTTTAATACATTATACTTATAATATAAATTATATTAAATAATTATTAGTATTTAGTGAATTTCATTGAAAAATTCTTGTGTTTTATTCAGAAAATCGATAGTGAAATAAAAGTAGAAATTGATCAAGCGGTTATTAAATCAAAGGAAGATAAAGAAATTACACTGGATGAGTTGGCCAGTGATATATATTCTAAACCACTTTAAAAAGAACATCGCGGGGTAACACCCTGGCAAAAGTTAAAACATGTTAGAATTGGACCAGCTATTAATATTGTGTAAGATTATTAAAGTAAATTATGTCAGGGTAAATGCAATTTGTAAATGTTGTATATTTTGATGTGCCGGAGTCGAACCACACTCGACAGGGTATTCGTTGTTTAATACCAAAACATGTTTGTTATCGTTGTTACTTGTTAATTTGTTGTCTTACATAAAATATTTTTCACAAAATGTTATTTGTTCATAAATTCACCAATATTTTTTTTATACGAATTGTTTGTTCCTGCTAACTCAAAAAGTATAATAAAAAAAATAACTCACATTATTATTTATACTTTATAGTCATATTATATTTGCTCATATATTATAATGAAAATGGTGTTGGTATTATCCAAAACAAGTAATAAGTAAGAGGTACCTATAATAATTATAAATTAATTAAATCTAAGTACCTACCTAAGGTATTTGAAATTGTGTGTGAGTACTTAATTATGTTAGAAGGAAATGAATTTGGTCCAAATCTGTTGAGTTAATATATTATTGTAAATTGGTATCGTACCTACACTTTTACTGCTGTATAATAAGTCTACCTAGTATATTAAACTGCTATTTAAGGTCATAATAAATTGTTAAAACTTTTATGACAATGTGTGTATTTATATGGCTGTATAAGTAGTAAGTACTATCCTAAATTATGTTTTTGTAATTAGCTTGAGGCAATGTTTTTAAATATTTAAATATATTATATATTATGAACAATGATATACATTATTTTGTTTGGGTAAAATAAGATAAGATTATTGTTATTTGTTGAAAGGTATTTTTTGTTCAGTTTTCCATCTATACAGGGTGTCCCGTGAGGATTTACTCATTGCGATATCTCCTGAAATAATTTAGATATCATAATTCTTGTTTTTATTAAGACTAACAGAGATAAGCACTACAAGTCTACAAATAACCCTTCATGTTTTAATTTTTTTTTATGTTTCGGTAAAAAGGTTAAAAAATATATTTTTTTTATCAATTATTTAAAAAAAAAATTGAAGCCATTTTGTAGAGTTCATTTTTCTGAAAATATTGAAGTTTCAACATTTTAATTTTATTAATCTCCTGATTTTTAATCAATAATAGGTGAAACAGCAAAAAACCGGTTTTTGCACGGGCGACAAGTCCCACTCTACGGCTCATGGGTATATCCTCACGGGACACCCTGTATATTATATTATATTGTTGGACATTAATTTGATTTACAAAGATAATATAGGCAAGACAACAATTACCTATATTTCTGTTAATCTATTTATCAAGTTAAGTTTATTTTTGTTTAAATTGATTATATTGGTTTCATCAGTTTCTAAAAATCTTAAGTACTGATGAAGCAGAAGATTATTGATCGAAATTTAATTATTTATGATAAATAATAATATAGAAACGTTGTTATATTAAATTATGCACTTAATTTTTTTAATTAAAAATTTTGATTGAAGTCATACAGTATCATAGTACCAATTGCATAGGCGTGTTCTCAGGTGGATGAAGGGTATAATATCGAGCTCTGCTTAATGTTGTCATATAAAGTATATGATAAAGCAATTGTATAGTCAGATAGTTTATATTTACCGCAATATATATTACATGACGTGGCCTGAGAATAGTCAAAAATTAATTTCTTTCAAAAAAGTTGAAAACGTCACTCATAAACTTTCAAGTATATCATAATTCATAATATATGTATTAACTGTTTTTTTATACATATACAATTAATCAGAATCAATGTCGAGAACCAAACTAATGATTTTGGGAATCCTCCAAGTATTGGTATGAGTAATTTTTTAAGAACTTGCTCATCCCTTCATCCCCAGTTTTGTTATATTTAACTAGTATTTTAATTTATAAAATATATTAAACATTTATACCTTTACCTATCTTCAAGGCATGACTCCTGAATCCTAGTATTTAGTTGCAGTGGCGTCATTTGGATTTAGCATCGTTACATTTGCGTAGGTATGTAAAATCCAATATTATTGTGTTTTGGCCCACTTCTTAAATTTGTTTGTTTGAAAAATGAATAAGTTCCAGACAAGGTTTGAAGCCTGCATAAAAATATGAATAATACAAAAATAATTTTAAATTACTGTTTTCTGCTCCCTCGTCCCATCTTTCACAACCTAATATTAACAAATTAAGTTCATATATACCACTCCTTTTTATGTCCCTCATACCACCACAAATTATTTAGGTATAAAACAAATGAGAAGATTGAGGGCAAACGCCAACGTGAACCTTAATTTTTAAGTTTAAAATCTTTTTTTCTTTATTCAATTGTTGTATTAATTTGATTATGTATATAGTATATGCTTATGTTACATAATTTACTTTTAATACACATTATATAAAAAAGGCATAGCCTGTTAAATAAATAAATATGTAAAAAGTATATAATAACCAATCACGTATATCACCTGAAAGCTATTAAACCTAAAAAAAGCAAATAAAAATACAAAATAGATAACTACCGGCATGTTAATAATTATACTGGCCTACATACTAAATATTAGTAGGTGGCCGTTCTTGAGCAGCTTTTGTTGAAGTTTAAAGGAAAAACATAAAATGATAATTACAGCTTAACATTGATACTATTTTATTTATCTAATTATTTAATGTAAGCTAATAACCTTTTAGTTGATGCTTGAAAATATACATATATTCCTTTCAAAATTATGGGTTGGTTACTTTATAATAAAATTATATATATCTTGTCCAGACACAAAGTACAAGCTATAGATTACGATGACTACGTTCGTCGAAAATTGGAATAACCACGAACACAAAATATTATTATAGTATTACAATAAATTAGTATATATTAGTATTACAAATAACAATTTAACTAAATTTAAGTATTAATTTAGGTACCGATTTATAATTTATAAGGTACGTTACATATTAACATATTATAGTCAATAGAACGCATTATATTAGAATTAGTTAGGTTAAATACCTAACTTAAATGTTAAGTTTATATTAGTTTTTATTGAATTTAGGTACCTGTATGTTTATATTGTATAACTATTTCAACTTATAAGTTATAAGTTACAGCGACCGAGGTGTATGGTAACATTGCTGTCAAGCAATATAATGGTAACTCACTTACTCAAATAATTTTCATATTTTAATATCAATTTTATATTTATCTATCAACTGAGACGGAGTAAAAATGTAAAATACACAGCTGACATAAACAATTATCTGTTGTAATAAATTACGCACTGTAATTCTATTCTCTCTCCACATTTTCTACGAGAAACACAACAATTATACTTGTTGTTCGTGTTTATTTCAACGATCACAATATTTCTCCACATAGACACCATCAAGACAACATTTTAAATAATTTGTTTTGAATCAATAATACCTGTTTATTAGGTTAATATCAAAATTATAAGAACTAATGATAATTACAAGTACTTACTTAATAAGGAATTGATTTGAGGGACTTTTTTATTGTTTATTATTCGTTTGTTATTGTCACATCATAAAATACCTATGGTACAATTATAGAACAGCTCGTTTTTGTTTACTTTGTGATAGTCCATTATTTTAATTGGTGTTATGACTTGACTTGGTGACGGACAGTTTTAATATTTTATTGAGTGTGTAAAGTAATACTTTTCTGGAGTGGGTCTGGTACCAAAAGATAGACGAGATTAGGAGAATATGAGATTGACAGATTATGTCTATGCACTTGCCGGGCTTGTTATCCGAGCCGAGCTGTTGAGTTCCTGCTTTTAATTTCCGTTATAATGAAAAATAATGTTCTATTTTATTTTTATCATCCTCAGTCACTTCAAATATTTTCCTAACCACTCCCATATCGAGTGACGGAGCTGACCGATGACGAAATAATAATATTACTCCTACTTGAATTGTTGTATTTAATTGTTCTATAGTTATTACAGTATTAACTATTATTATTATGTTTACTTTCATGAATAATAACATTTTCTATCCTTGCGTTCAAATTGTTGAATTGGACCGTTGTCTGTATTTCTAAATCATCGAAGAAAATAAACAACGATAATTCAAATAATGAAAACAATGACGATATTATAAATGGACTGAATTTGAGCATTGAGAGTATTTTTTAAATTCAATTTGGTATAATATAAATTTGATATAGCTCTACTATTTAAACTACTTATAACAGTACAATTGATATTCTATTCTATTTTATTTGTATTCCTTAATTGTATTTGTTTAATTTGTACTATCTTAAAAATAAAAATATACCTACTCATTGCACTGAACAAGTAAAATGTGTCCAATTGGCAACTCCCATAGTGAGGAGTCTACTTCATGTCTTTATCTAATAAGATTGTTTATATAATTAAATGAAACTCCATCACAACTTGTGAAAAATGTTTAAGACATAGTTCAGGAATGACGAAATTTGTTTGTGTGTTTTATTTGGGTTCACATATACCAGTAACTTAAAATGTTAATATCCCACCTACACAATAAAGTTGACATGGGTAATGTTAAAACATTAAATAAATTCATGATAGTATGAAAATATTTTTTATAGAAATTTTGAACTACTGTACAGGATGATTTGCCAAATATGTACACTCTCTTTTTTCTTCAATAATGCAGTTATTCAAAATCTAATTTTTTCAATTTTTTAGTATACTTTAAGCCGCTTAAACCTGTATTTTTAAATTCTTGAGATTTTTCGTATTACTTAAGAAGTGTCCTGTGGAGATACAAACTTCTGGGTTTCAAATGAGAACACCCCTATTCAACTATAAATTATACAGTAGATCATTTTTCTGAAATTTTTGACGTATCAAAACCAAAATTCGTAAGAGCAGTTTTTGAGTTATTCAACTTTGAGTTCTGAGGATAAAACGTCCACAATAATGAGCTTATAAGATAATATGGGTTTATGGTGATTTGAAAATTGTAGTCAGTAACATCAACCTATCAGTATTAATTATTTGTAAAAATATAAATACTAGGTAAATCCAATTTTAAGTCTATTTTACATATTATATGACACACCAGTTTTTAGGACTATTATCTTTAATACAAACATTTTAATAACTAAGAAACTATACATATTCATTCGAATTTTGAATGTGGTACATCAACATTTAAAAAAAAATCATCCACTAACTAATTTATAGTAAAAGAGGTAGTTCTCATTTTAAAACAGAAGTTTGTATCACCGCATAACATTCCTTAAGTAGTTCCAAAAATTCGAGAATTTGAAAATATGGTCTTTTAGTATATTTAAAAATTCCAAAAATCAGAATTAGAATAAATTCATTTGTAAAGGAAAAAGTGGGGGTGAGTATGCTGGGCGAATCTCCTGTTTACTGTACTTACGGCGTACGACACTATAACAGTCTTCTGCCCGTATTGCTTACTGTTTTAGTGTTTTTAATTTTTACAATGATATGATGAAAAAATATAAGTATTGCGAGTGGGTACCCTGTGTACGACTCAGCACGAGTACCTATGGACCATTGTGTATTTTAAAGTCAAAGTATTTCATTGTGTTTAGATTGATATCATGAGTCATAAGCATAACCATATGTCCATATACAAATAATAGTAAATTGGCAATTACCTATTTGTATACAGCCAGTTGAATCATTTTATACAAGAATGATAGAATTAATCAAAATATTATTTAGTCTGGTAAATATGAACGGTGAATTTGAATTATCTCATGTATATTTTCTATTGAATTACTATTGAACTGGTAATTCGACTTTCAACTATCCTCGAAATTAATTGGGTTGCTGGTGTTACTAAACTTTCAATAAATTCAAATGTTGGTAAACTAATTAAAAATTAATTTGTATAAAAGCTCTTGCAAAATTCTGAAAATGGTCATGTAAATTCATTCACGCTTATCATGATTTGTTATTTTGCAAATATTATTATTTTTTTTTTAAGGTTTATGGGGGGCATTGGTCAATAATGACGTACGTATTTATCTCCGTTTTTGTACTATAGTGTGTTCTATACGGTATAGTGTATACAATATACGTATACCAGATACCTACTATAATCGAATTATTGCTTGCATTAACAATTATTATTGTTTTTGAATTTACTAAATTAATTTTACGTCTGTAATTATTTCTACTTTTATAATACGTATGTACAATTTATACTATAAACTTGGTAATTAGTGATCCACATTGATGATTAATGATTATAAATGATTAATTTAATACTATTAATACTACTAAATATCTAAATAGTAATAGGTAGGTATACAGTAATCGTATTTAGAAAAAATTAAATCCAGTATACATTTAAAAATAATATGGTGATTTATTTTATTAAAAATGGGTAATTTCTGTGGTGTATATTTTACGAATAATACAAACATTTAACCTTTATTTTTAATTTTTTAAAATTAGGACTATAATCTTTTATAATATTCAACAATAAATGAAAAATGTTGATTGTGTATGTAATTAATATCTTTTTCGTTAGCCCTTCAGAACCTTGAATGTAAATGGTCGATAACTAAGAAGAAAAAAGTAGGTTTCTATTACAGAAAAAATATATAAAAGTGTATTGACATTTTAGAAATTTTTTAAATGTATATAACATGCAATTTTCATATGGCAGATGAATGCTTTTTTTGGCATGGCATATCTGTTGCTTTTAATCAGGTATAACTGTATAAGCAATCCACACAAGGCGAATTTGCGGACACGACGAAGAGCTGCAGTAAGTGCAACCTGTGTAGGTAATGTATGAAAACTACGCGTGGGAAATTGAGGAATCACATATTATATGTTTTGGGGTATAAAGTGTAGTGGAAAAGTATCATGCCATATTTTGTTAGGAAATTAATTATTTTTTTTAAATTTTTACTGTTGATTTTCGTGTTTTTGACAATAAGAAAAGCGCTACGAAAATGGTCCTCCTGAAAATCGGTTAAATTAAAATTGTACTTAGTCCAAAAAATCTAAGGTAATATTTTACGTTCACGAATGATTCGTAGTTGAAAATTGAATTATGAATTTTGTATTTTGTGACGATTGAACCTATAAATATATCCGATAGGTAATAAATATTATTTGATTCAAGCACGTTTAAAATTATAATATAAAACAAACAGTGTTTAAAATAATCATACAAAAAAGGAAAAATAAAAAAACATAGGGTATCCAACGTTGTTCTTATAGAAATTTAAAAATATTCAAAATATACTACTATTCAAAATTTTTTGTTTTATATAGATATCTGAATTAAAAACTTGAACAAAATAGACACTTTAAATTATAATCTATGTTTCCTTTAATGATTTTCGTAATTTCGTTGTAATTAAAAATATATTAATCGTACGGAGATTTGGAACTTTTTGCTAACACGCATATTATTATTATTATTATATTATGCATATATTATACAGACGTCATACACATTACATAATACAATTTTAAAAATATTTAGTCTAATAGTTTAAGCTATTTATTCCACGTATCTATTATTATCCCATTCTACGACTTATATAATATAGTGTAATACTGTAATATAAATAATTTATAAGGTAATAATGTTTATTATATAATTTATTCAATATTTTTGGCAAAAATTAGTTGATCCTACTACATTACTAAGAGTACCTCTATAGTACAAATAAAATATAAAATATCCTTTGAAGTAGAGGCTTTACCTACACTATATAACCTCTTACAATCTTTTTTTGTGAATAATAATTTGCCTTTTATTTATAATTTAACATATCCATTACAATTTACAGTGACCTATTAAATGACGATGTACACTCGAAACCTAATTAACAGTAGATCGAATTCACTAGTTTTTCTTTTTCAATTATATTTTTCCACACATAAATATTCACAGATCCCTAATTACTTATATTAAATAATATATTTTTAAAGTCAAAATAAAACAAATGTTATAAAATTGCTGATGATTTGAATATTATTTAAATCATGTATAGGTCTGAGCATTCTTATAGGCTATATTACATTGAATTGATTTGTAGCAGTGTGGCTTGAACGAGTGCATGACGTAAAATCAAGTTCATATAAATAATAATAATTAATACTACTACGGATTAATATACATTTTATTTGCATTTGTTACTTTTGATATTATAATTCAAACAATTTTTCAAATAAACAAAACAATTTTGTTTATGAATTATAGTAATTAATTGGTTCTAAAATTCAATAGCTAATAATTATTTTTTAATTTATGATTTACCTTAAATCATTTTATTTCGCAATAATTGCATAATATGTGGTGGGCTCTTGTCGATGATAATAATATTATTGTGATACACTGTAGCATACGTATACACGAAGTGACGTAGTTTTATTTTGTATCCATTTAAATTTTTAATAATTGTTATTTATTAATTATTATCTAATATCTATAACAACTCACAAATTTTTACTATCTTAAATTTAAAAATAAATTAATCTTATCTTACATTTTAGACTAGAACACCTATACAGTACCTACATACCTATTACATTACTATTATGCCATTGTTTACCTTTATTAGCTATATTAAGATAATATTACGTACCTATTTGGTCAAATATTTTTTTATAAAAAGGTCTCATTGTAAAGGCATTTAGGAATTTGGTACACCACAACATAATTGCATTAAAATTTTGATCTGGTCATAAGTAAATTATTTTTACATTTAACTTTTGTCCTTGTGTTTACCTATAAACAATTGTACCTACTATTATTCTAATTTTATAACCGACACTGCTGGTGTTGTTTATTCCATAAGTCTTACATACCATATTGTAAGATTGAACCTATATATTATGAGTTATAACTCATAAACGTTAATAATCATTATGTAGAAAAGTCTAGTCACAAAATAATTATTTATCATTATTTACTGATTCGCGCAACCTTGAATAATTAGAAATTGTTAACATTTCAACCAAACTATCGGTCTAGAGAAATCGTAATTGAATTCGTCGATATAATTATAATTTATAAAAAAAAATCAATTTATACTGTCTTAATTTTTTATACATCCGCAATTCGTTATCAATTTATCATTATACACTGTTTTGGCTTTAACCTTTCCAATACCCAACTACCAATTTGCTACGTATTTACATAAATATTTTGTTACATTAAATTGAACCTATAATATAATCCCACTGTAGCCCTAATCAGAGTTCCTAACATTGGTTATGTTCTTATGTTTGTATCTAGGATTCCATCTATTTCTGATGGCTTTGGCGACTTAAATAAATACAACATTTTCACATCTCCTAAGCACTTATTTTTTCACAGACCTTCGTAGGTGCCCTGCATATGGACATGTCTATTATATGACAATAGCGAGAAACCTATTGTTTTAAAAATTCTAGATTAATAAGAGCTCGACTTTACTTGGATTGCATTTTGCTATAGTGTGATGCGTCTGTTACATTGATTTTCGAATCAACAAATAATAGTTTATATTCTAATATAATGAACATCACTTAATCCTGAATTTTATAGAATTTTCAAATAAAAATTAGGAAAATGATGTCTATTTTTCGAAATTTAAGTTTGAATTTTTATTTTTAAAACTAACCAATTTGGTGTAGGTAGTAGGACAGTAGGCACTTACTAGGTAATAGACAATAGGTATACAAAGTTAACCATGTGGTATGTCGACAATAAAAATAAAAAAACACAATCAAACATAGTTTGTTGCACTTTTTTTGTATTTGATTTTTTAAATCTTACCTACGTTTATGTCGTTTTTTGGGATTTCTCATAAATTTAACTTATACAGCATTATTATTAGGTAATTAAAACTTGACATTTAAATACAAGCGGTTGCCCTTGTATCAATTAAATATACAGAAAATATTTTTTTTTTTAACATTTATTAGAAGTATACAATCTGCAATAATGGTTACAATAAGCATATTAGCTGAATTCACATGCTTTTGAGTGCGTTAGGTGAGTAGTACCCAGCAGTAACACTCGACATCACGTCGATTTACAGAAAATATAAGTCATATAATCAATAAACGTTTATAAATAACGTTTATACCTCACAAAATAATGAAATTGCCCCCATACACAAACACTAAAAACTACTTAAATTAATATTTGACATAATAGGGTTGAATTGAGAATGGTTCATCCGCACTCACAATTTACCAGGATCCTGTGCTTTTGCATGTCCGCATGGCAAGCTATGCACCTATATATTATACAGTGTGTTATAGTGGAACCTGCAATCGTGAGCACACTGTATTTAAAATATATGATGTCTGTAAAATCAGTCTAGCAGCTTTACTAGTCACTGTCTACTAAGGACCACGGTGTAGGCATGATTTACCAACGTAGACCACTTGGACGAGTGAGCCGTGAAAGCCTAGTCCAGGACGACTCCTGCGACTCGTATGCCTGTTCGAATGCAGTCAGGCATCGCCTAGTTTAATGTTGTTTCGACATCTCGCGAGTTTATTCAATCAATTCACACTCATCTGTCATGCGCCGGCGCCACTGCGCAAATGGGAAAAAAACGGTACTTCGCATTCCGAACTCCCGCAACCGTCAACGCGTTGACACTATACCTTAGGATGTATTATATGTGTGCATTTTTTTCGTACCACAAGTTTGTAAGTTATTGTTCTAAACTAGGTAGAAATATTAAAACGAATACGTTGTACGTACATTGGTCAATTAATAGACCTGCAGTGCCCTTTCGTCCGCGGACGGACGTTTTAGATTGATTTAGATTTTAAATCGACAAAACGACTTTTTCTTTGTCGAATAACATCATCATAATAACAACAAAGCGCGTGTGTATAGGTGCGAGAGTGAGTCATGCGGCGGCGCGATGTTGCGAAAACCCCGTCGGCGGCGGCGGGAGACGACGGCGGTCGGGCGAACGCGAGCGTCGCCGCCGCCGCCCCACCACCGACATCAACCCCCCACCAAGGGTCCCCGCCGGCTCGACTTGTTCCGCGGTGCTCGAAGAACGATTCACCGATTCCGAAATCATTACATCCACTACTATCCAGCCACCAGTTGTCGCGAGTCCCTGTGCGGTGTAACGTGCACGTAGGACGCTTAGAACGTCAACAACTGCGGCAGCAGCACTTGGGTGCTAACGTTTTTGTTTACGAATTTATCTTCGACAGCAAAAAAAGGGGTAGGTATAGTCGTGAGAGTGTGTTAATACCGATCTCTCACTCGAACCGGTCCACGTCGATTCGATAATTTCGTCATCGTTCGCTGGTCGTCAAACCATTTTTTATTGGGGTAAGTCAATACATGATCATATATTATACAGGCATTCGCGACGTTTACTCCAACATACCAATTGTATTAATGATATTTATATAATACCTATGTGTTTGCCACCGACTATCTCTGCTCATATTATATAACAATTAATGGTCGATTTTCTTTTTTTTACCTGTACACGCTCGTCAAACGTTTAAACGCCTTTATCGGCATCGATATTATATGTACCAGCTATATTATGTATCGGATGGAGGTACTCACTTGCTTTCGTTTTCAATCTGGAATAACCAAGGAATGATGGGCCAGGTGTGGTGAGCGGTGTACCTGTAATACGTCCCCGTGCCCGCGGCATCGGCGCATCGCGATAATCGTGCGAACGGTCGCCGTTACGGGAAAACAAATAATCGATACATTTGAAAAGCCCTTGACACTTCTACGCGCTCCCCCCCGTCGATGGTTTAAACCTATTCGGCCGCGCCGAGGTTAACGTTTTTCGAATCCGGTCGGTCTCAACTAATCCGGGCTGCTGCTAAATTTCACTGGTGTCGCATCTATGTCGCATCGTATACGATCGTGATAACTAGGTAGTAATAATATTTTATATAGGACGGGCATTTTGATATTATCGAATTTGGCGATTATTTAAGACGATTATATCGTATATTCCAACAACAATAATGATGATAATGATAATTGTATATGCGTCCTGCTCGCGGGTAACGTATATCATAATATTTGTACGTGTGGAGCGAGCCACATATTTTAATAAAATAATATTACATTATGCGCCGCTGAGTCGGAGCACACCCACCGCACGAGAAAGGTCAACCGCGTCGCGGGGCGAACGAACTAAAATCCAATAGTGTATATAATAATACATATTAATACATATCAGGTTAACCCTAATGTGGGTTTGGGTTTGTTTTTTTTTTTATTACGTGCGTCTTCAACGCGACGTATTTACTCCGTTCGACAAACATAATAATATTATTTTTCGAGTTTATATAATATTTAGCCAATCGCACGCGCCACATCCGTCGTCGTGTACGAAATACCTTCATCAAAACATTATTATTTTACTGTGCACCTACTTAGGTAGGTACTACCTATAAACATAATAATATTATTGCGATACGAGATCGCATAATATGCACGTCGGTGGTGGTGGCGACGGCGGCGGCTGCGACCTCGTCCGATTTAATTAGCCATAAAACAAAAAATAATAAATAATATAAATGAAAACTGAAAAAAACAATTGTGAGCGTACGTGCCACGGCGATCTACGTGAAATCGAAAATGTTTTTATGCACGCTGGTTTTCGGAATTCGCGTGTACCCACCATAATATTATACCTATTGGCTATATATATTTATATGCAATACAGTACCAATCTATACCACCACTGTCCGACTGACGTAACCCGCCGCTCCGCTCATGTCGAACTACCTATACGACATAGTAACATTATTAGTTATTACGTATAGGTATAAGAGATAATAATAATATTATTATCATTATGGCGACAGCGCTGGTCGGGATTATATTTTTTTTTGCCTTTAGAAAAAAACGAACATCGCGATATACGACACACACACACACACACACACACACAGACGTGACGTCCCGAGTCGGGAAATTTATTTGCAAACTAGAAAATTTTTTTTTAATATATACGCGATACGCCGATACGCGTACATAGGTTTTATTATATGGATACGTGTGCGTGCTCGTGTCTGTGTGTGTGCGTGTATGCATATTATAATATATTATATGTGTACTCTGGGCACTTGTTGCGCGAGTTTTTTATTATTATTATTATTTCTAACGGATGTAATTTAATTTCGCCAAGGTCCACGAGATCAGACTACAATAACAAGTTTAAAAAATGTGTAGATATATACATATTATATTCACGGCCCGCGGACTTGTAGGATGCGTTTTTCTACAATATGTATACGCATATTATACGTCCAAACGACCATAACCGACAGTTTTATTTCAGTAAATTGATATAATGTAGGTACTATTAAAATATTATCGTAGTTATCTGCAAAATTTTCGACATGGTATGTTATATATAGACACTTACCTGTATAGTTATATCATATCCGTAAGCGTGTGCAAAAATTATCGGCAGGGTGTACTCATATTTCATAAATAATACCTATTACATAAGTATGTATTCAAATTCATACGAAAAATCTTTCCAATAACTATTTGGGAGGGATTAACATTTTTAACCACTCGTACCAATTACCATCAAACATATCAACTGTATAAAATACTCACTACAAAACACATAAAATAAATCAGTACCTACCTATTTAATATTATTTACATATTTAGGTACGATATTATGTTAAGTACCTACTACAACTTAAAAATAAATATAGCAGTCGCTATAATCACACTCCCATTCTAATTAAGTTACTACCCGCCATATATAATAACATAAGATAATATATTATTATAATTTATAACCGGTCGGTATATACTTTTTTTAAATCGAACTTTAACGGTGAATTTAGCAAACTTGCTTAAAAATTTTCATATAATAGTCAGCTACCTATAGCTGCCTACCTTCTACCGTACAACTTGTACGAATGTTTATGATGATCTCATCTGAAACGAATTGCGCGTTTCGTGTAGTTGAAAAACAATGTGACGAAAACGTTAATAATTTTTATAATTATGATAATTATTTGCATCTCTATAAACACGTGTGTATAATAAATAATAATTTCGCAGAAGTGTATATTTTTGATCTATGAGTACAATTGCAAACAAAAACTTGAAAAATTCCTTTAACCTGAAATTCGCACAAAAAAAGTATGTTTCTTATTATTATAAAATGTACAATATACCTGTCGTCGGAATTGATTTTGTATGCGTATTCAACGCACGTCGTATTGTCTATTGACAGTAGACGAATGCTCGTACGTCGAATCGTATAAGAATATTAACGAACTAATTAATGCGTGCGTAAATAAATTGCAACTTTATGGATGTTTATACTTTATACCTACCTATATAAGTATATAGCTTAGGTTTGAAATTATTCAGTTGTTTCTATCGGTAGTATGTTCATTCTAATGTTTTACGTTTACCCAAATTATTAAATACCTGTAGGCGTATTTGAATCTTATCTGCATCGCATGTAAACTAACTATATACGTTTACGATTAGGTATTCAGTTAAGATAGTTTAATGTTTTATCTTAATAAAATTAGATTATGATTATTTCGAGTTTTTGTAAAAAATAGTGAGTTTTTTACGTACTACGTAGGTATGACAAAGATCCAAGAATAAAGAACGTATCTATATATAGACAAGGCGCAGTGCATGGTTAAAAATTATAGCTAATGCAAACGATTTTGACGGTACAATATTCTCCGTGCGTTATAATTTCATAAATTCTTTGCCGAAATTCATTGAGATAAGTAACATACTAACATTGAAGAAATACCTATGTTTTTTTAAATATATCTACGTAGTTAACTATACTATGTTGTTTTCATTTGAATTGTTTTGTCTAAAAGTTACTTGAATAATTTTCTTATAACGCTTGTTATAATATTATGTAGATACGATGTTACGATGTACCTACAAAAGGACAGTTCAAATCGTTATTAATATTCATAAAGAAAAACAGTGTTAAAAATTATTGCAAACGATTACATAACTGTTTGAATGGTTTATGATCAGATAACTTATTGAGATTTATATAATTGTAGGGGGGGCTAATAATTTATTGGACAAAGATACCCTCAGGGGTAACACCCTCAAATATAAAATTACTATCAATGCAATTCATTAATAAAAAATAAACATTAATAGTTTGTATACAATTTAGTAAAAATAAAACTACGAGTATTACTAAAATACACAAAATATTTTTAGTATAAAATATACATTTTTAGATGAAAATGTATCTATAATTCTTTTGATATCAATTTTCAAATCTTTTTCTATATTTAGTATACTTACTCACCTTTATAATATAATTTAATATAATATAGAAGAATTCAATTTGTCTTGTAGCATAATCTTAACATTTATCTTGTACACAAAGTCGAGAAACTGCATTTGTAAGTTGTTGAACTAAAAATTAGAAAATACCTACATGACTATAAACTTGTAAAAATTTAAATGAACAAAGGAATATATTTTTGGTTATTATTTTATTTAAAATATCCCAATTTATTTCATTTTTGGCAGTTTCTGATTGTATAATGTTATATGAATACTGTTTTGGGCTGTGGTCATCTCTGACTGAATCTTACTGAGATCTGAGTGATCCTAGACAGATCCAACAGCCCTAACGTTAATTAAAATGTATAAATCACTTGATTTGAACAAATATTTTAATGATGCAGTGATATCATAGACATTATGATACCACCACGAGGTTAACTTCAAGGCGTTATTATAATTTCTACCACATGAAAATATAAAATTCATGAAATTTAAATCACACGATAGTGTTTATTTTTCAAAACTTGAAACAAATAATTAAAATTATTATTCATATGAAAAATGTTTTTGTTACGCTTTAAAATCTTGGTAATTTATGTAAAATACTTATTTTTACATTGTACAGTGGTTAGTACTTACCTATCCAATAATTTTATGGAATGACCTAACCTCTTTAAAGTACCACCCTATCTGCCTGTATATTTAAGATATTTACTTTGAGCCATAGGCGTAAATTTGGTTGAAAATCAAAGCGGCTAGAAATATCAATTAATACGTTTTATACTTACGAGGTTAATTTAGGAAAATCTTTGGACGGAGGGTTAAGCCTCCTAATTTACACCAATGCTTTGTGCTGGTGTTGTTGGAGTAATAAAATATGTCATTCATCATTAGCAATCATTTTTAACATGATATTACTCTATAAAATATTAAGCTATCGAACATGTATTGACACCATGGAAGTGTGTAAAATGTAAATAAAACTTAATGTGTTAAGTGTTTTATAAGTGTATATTTTTGAAAACTTAATTTAATTTGATTATAACATTATATAGGTTTATTTCCCGTAAACTAAATACTACTACAATTTACAACCTTATAAAAAACATTTGTTGACGAACAAAGGTGCAAATAAAGTATATGTAGGGCTACGACCTCCATACAAATACATGATATAGGTTCTCATCTCATCCACTTTCCATAGGTTGTAATAATTATTATATAACGAGAAAAGCTATTAATTCATTTTTAATTCCAGTTTCATTTAAAATGAAATGACCTTACCCTCCCAAAAATTATGAATCCTATTTGTACTTTTGCAGTTGAATAATTTGCCGGAACTTTATTATATGTTTATAATAATGTAACTAGCCACTAGGTACTAATGTACTATACGTCTTTACTGAGTAATGTACTGACTATACTAGTGGTAACATTTTTGTTAGGATAGACGTTATAATATGTTTTAAATGGTTTCTATCTGTCAGGGACTATATTACTTTCACTTCATTACTTCAGTAGCAATTGTCTTGTGTACTCGATCATAATTCATAGGTATATTTTAATTTCTCTTGTAAATCATGCAATTTACTGTAGTACACATGTCGTTAATAATTAATCAATTAGAAACGAGAGATGGAAAGGGGGGTACATCAAGGACGATAAAGTGACTGTGTATGTAGACTCTCACGTTCACATATAGGTATCAAGTATGTTCATACCATGTTATACGCATCGATGACAATGTTTCATCAAAGTTTAAAAAAATACCAATCAACTTTAATACAAGACAAATAAATATGTCGTTCGGTATTTCGATCTAGTCCATTATGTAGTACTTCGATTGTTATTTTACATTTATTAACTAAAAATGAATTACAATTTGAAAGGTTATCTGACTTTTTACCATTAACAGTGAATCCACAATTCTTAGTAATTCAACACTGTTGTCTTGGGCGACCAGATAAAACGACTGTAATAAAAATAACACTTAATAATCTGTAATTTCGAGTTAGTTTGTGATTTCTCAAGCATTGTTTTAAAACCTACATAAATAATATTTATCGCCATAGTTGTTATTAAACAATATACATGTCATTTATTATTATAAACTATAATTATTAATAAGACATTAATAAAATGATTATCATAAAGTGATTATGATTTTAATAGAAGAATGAACATTATTTTCACTATAGTAGACATTTATGTTCCATACATATTCATTTAAGCCATATTATAATCAGTGTCCACATTTTTTAGAACTTATAAATTTTATATTCAGATAGTGTTAGACGAATGTTCAGTGTTCACACGGGGCGTGCCAGACTTAATTAAATCAATACTAATACTGTCGTTCGTATGACAGGGCGTGCCTATAGGGCCATTCAATTGCTAGTAGAATGATGTTCTGAAAATATTTTTGAGAGCGTAATACGAATGATGAATTTTTACTAGTTATGAGACCTGTGCCAAGTCCTTGGTAGTGCCTTGACACCAAACGAAAACGTTTGACGAATCGATAACATCAAACTCCATACACAATTTTTTACGATTTGATACGGTTTTTTATAATATATAGGTACCTATTTAACAAATTTTAACAGATAAGAATTTTTAATACACATTAATGTTGAACTCGTACTTGACTAAGTATTTCAATTTCAACTATTTAATTTAAATTAATAAATTATTCATTTTTCAGAGTTTGAATTGAGAAATCCGCCGCAACATGGCGACACGTATATCCATTATAGTGTTTGCAACACTATTGGCTTACGTATGCAATACAAGTGCCATTCTGTCTGAACAGCTTGACTGTCCAGAAGATTGCGATTGTCATTTCTTCAGAATTAACTGGGTGACAGACTGTTCGGAAAGTAACTTGACAGCCATGCCATATGAAGGTCTCGACGGCAATGTCTACGTACTTAATATGAACGGAAATCTCCTAAAAGAAATCGAACCGTTCCCGGCCGACATCAAACTTAGGACGTTACAGTTGTCTGAAAACTTTTTAACGAAAATTCAAAAAACAACGTTTGCTGGACTCCATTATCTGTTGGATATAGATTTGTCATCTAACTTGATCAATTATGTTGATCCTGAAGCATTTGTGTAAGTTCATTTAAACCTACCTAACCCACCTAGTTAATGTATAACCATACGTGCTAGATATTTCGTATGTATACGTTTGTGCAAAGGATATTTAGCCTATGAAAGGACACGCGTTCTTACTTCGGCGTTTAACTTCAATCGTACTTAAATTAAACAAATTGAGTCACAGTTTCCACGTTTGCTTATTCAAGGTCGATTCCATTGTCGGGCGACGTAGGTACTAACGTACATTAAATGTTTGAACGGCTACACTAAACAGAATAATAATACTTTAAACTATCTTCTTTTATCTATCTAATCTTAAAATGTGATATGAAAAATGTTAAATATATTACCTATATAATATCATTCTTGATGTTAATTGAGTGATTATTTTTGTATTGTTTTATAGCTTTATATTTGTTTAAGCAAAAAGTGAAACTATTATAAGTTCCTATTAATAGCTCTAAACGAAAACTGTTGGTTCATTTTGTAATTTTGTAATCATTCATTTAAAATTGCCGTCAATATATTTTTATTTTAACTAAATATATTTATCACAATACAAAATAATAAAGATTTAAATTTAAAAATTTCTATTATTTACTTAGTATCTACTTTAACATTGATCTCATGAAGAAAGTGTCTAAATAAATGTTTAATATTATACATTTAAAACTTATTCAACATTTGTTATATTTTTTACAGGGATAGCGCTGGATTAATTACGTTAGAATTACAAGGAAATCCATTGGAACAAGTTGAAGGTCCATTCTTATACTCAAAGTCTTTGCTGTACTTGTACCTGGCAAATAGTCATCTAACAAAACTATCACCACAGTTTTTCGCCAATATCAGTGGTCTAGACAAACTTGATATTTCTGGGAACCCTCTTCATATTATTGAACCGGGCATATTTGATCCTCTTACTAGTTTAAAACATTTAATTCTTAATAACTGCAATCTTACACACATATCGAGCGTAGCATTTAGTAGTCTTGGGCACCTTACGGTATTGGAATTGGCTGGAAATAGTCTAAAAAGCCACGTTGACTGGACTTTAATACTGGGTAATTTAGGAAGATTGGAACATCTTGATTTAAGACAGTCGGGTGTATCAAATTTACCAGAAAATGTGTTCTTCAATAATACTTGGCTAAGAGGTTTGGTGTTGGCTGAAAATGAATTATCTGATCTCGACGTGGCTACTACTTTAGGTCACAATTTAGTTCATTTAGATTTTCTTGACCTCAGTTACTGTCATTTAAAAGGACCTTTGTCTGAGGATGCTTTCGCTAATGCTACGAAATTGCGTACCCTCATATTATCTGGAAACCATTTATCAGCAGCAGACCTGGCAGTAGCTTTATCACCTTTATTAAAACTAGTAAAACTTTCATTAAGAGACTGTGGATTGACACGGTTGCCTGCTAACACATTCCACAAATTTACTAGCTTACAAGAATTGGACATATCAAGAAATCCTTTGAACAATGCCTTTACAGCACTTTTATCTCCATTGGAATCATTGGAACATTTAGATATGGGTTATAGCAACTTGCAAAGAATATCAAGAACGACTTTCTTAAAAATGTCAGCTTTAAAAACTCTTATTTTGTCTGGAAATAAACTTAAAAGTCTCGAATCAGGGTTATTCCAAAATCTTACACGTTTAGAAGTATTAGAGTTGAATAATTGTGGACTTAGCCGTCTAAATGATACTGTGTTCTACGATAACTTCACATATCCAGACTTGGAAGAGTTAAGACTTTCGGGAAATCCTCTTCAAGTTCCCGAAGAAGGGCCAATACTACCGCCCCAATTATCTGGTTTAAAGAATTTGGACATGAGTAAATGCAATTTGAGTTATTTACCCGTCGACGCTTTCATAACAACGCCAAACATTAGTCAGTTGCTGTTGAACGATAATAAATTAAAGAGTGACGAAGAAGGGTCTATGAAGTTCTTAGAATCACTGACTGGGTTGGAACAATTAGACCTGAGTTTCAATAATATAACGGCAATTAAACCCGATAAATTCGGATATAACCATCAACTTATGTCGTTACGCCTGGTTGGTAACCCTTGGAAATGCGACTGTTATGTTGTGGATATGTGGGAATGGGCTGCATCGTCTAAAGGAAATATAGGCGTGTTGGTTGGTTCTACGAAATCAATTGCTTCTAATGTAAACAATAAAAAGACCAAAGGATTGGTGTGTAATTTCGATCCTAAGAGCACGCCCATTAAGGAAGCTAAACTAAGAAGACCCGGAAGAGAACTCACATCTAGTGTGCAACGCACGTGGGCCAGGTATGTGCGCGAGGCGAATTGTCCACACAGTCCTGTGGCAGCAAGACCAGCCAGAATCGTTACTAGAGAAATTCACGAGTACCAGCCGATGTTGTCGGAAATTGAAAAAGAAACAGAAAATAAATGGTTACCTCTTATAAGTTTCTGTGCTGTTTTGTTGTTGGTTTCAGTAGTGATGATGAGTGTTTTAATAAAACGTAAGGAAAACCCAACAAAGAAAGATAAAGACATTTCATGTGATTATTCACAAGAAGACAATGATGTGGTGCAATTTAAAGGAACTAAAAATGTATCCCGTAGAACTATTAAATGACAAACTTGTACTAGATAAACTAAATTCCATTTATTACCTACAGTTTGTAAGTCTTAAGCAAATATTAATTTCATTATTATTATAATTTTTATTTTTTAGTAATCAAGCACGTTTTACCACGTTCTACGTACCAAACAAAACATTATAAAATTTAATAAATGTATACTTGGAATTTTGGAACTTTATCATTCTTTGTAATATGTTTAGAATATTATCCAATGTTTGTTTTCCTAGCAGAAAAGTTCCTAATGGTAGTTGGTTGTCAGTGGTGTTGGATACAGTCAATCAAAAGCAATGTTTCTCACTTTTATATTTTCATTCCTAATGCAAGGTCATTCAGTGCAGGGTAATAGTAAACTTGCACATTTTTAAATGAACAATAGACTAGGTACTAGTCGAGTTTCACTGTTTATTTTATTATAATTATTACTCGGATTGACTGATCAAATATATATTGTATATTCTAGTTATAAGCTTTTAATGTATTATGTATGCACGCTCTCTGTAAAGCAATGCCAGACCATAGATTATGATTTTAGTCTTCGACCGTATATTATAATCACGGCTTAGGATTATACGCATTATATTACTATTTATAAAATATAATAATTATATTATAGATTACCAACCTAATATAATTGGCTAAGATTATTTAGATGTAGAAAAATAAATATTCATTATTCTTGTTATGATAAATGTATCTATTAAATGAAATGTATATCTTATTTTAGTATAATAATTTTTAACTATATTTCATACCATTTTATTTGTCCTATTGATTTTCCTAATGATCTTTATCATTTTAATAGAACAAACAAACAGTTAAACCTTTAAATTGTAATTACTGTGTACCATTATAATTTACTATACATGATGATTAATAACCACACAACAAGAATGTGCATAAGTTTTTAAATTTTTATAAAATTCAAATAATTTAATTTTAACGATAAAATGTTTTTTTAACTATCATTATTTAAAGGGAAAACATAATTGACATACAATAAGCATAATAGGTCATTAGTCATTACATATTTGTTTTAGTGGCATTATACATCCCACTAAATTAAGCAAGAAACCCCACATGTATTTGGTTGCTCAGTAGGTGAAATGCATTCAAGGCTCAAGAATCTAAACAAAAGAAAAAATATATTGTTCCTATGAAATATCAAACTGTACAATGGAAATGATAAGGAATCAAATTGTGTCAGATAGGTAATCATTAATTTAAATATTTAATTAAAATATAAATCAACACAACATATATTTTACTACAATAATTATCCAATATAAAAACATAACTGTTTAACTATGAAATTACATTTTGATGGTTTTTAAAAGTTGTTTTATCTCTTCCACTACATTCATATTAAATTTTTCATTAACAAAATTGTTTAAACTTACGTTACAAGCTGTAGCAACATTTTCAATAATGCCATTTTTTACAGATAAAATAACAGATAGTTCATTACATTTCACAGTTATATTAAACTTTGGCGTTCGTCCATATCTCCATTCCCAACTCTCCATTTCATTTTTTATTTCATTAAAACCTGTTTAAAAAATTAATATTAAATTCTTGAATATTTTATATTATTTGTAAGAAATATACACAGTTATATCCTTTTATTTATATTAATATAAATCTCTAATCAGCACTTATAATATGTAAAAAAAAAATATTACCAGGGAATGTTTGTTCATTTGGTGTTACATAATTAAATCCTTGATTTGCTGTTGTTGAATCACCTACTGTTTTCAGGTATTGTAATCCAATAGCAGTCATTAATCTATTGATACACACTTTGTTATTAATTTGTGTCAAATTCAAAACATCTGATGTTACACTAACTGTGGCATTGGTTTCAATATTTTTCTAAAAAACATTACAATGTTAGGAGTTATGTAATATTTTAATTATATTTTATTGTGCAATTTACTTCATGTTTTCTCAATAAATTTGACATCAATTCTCGATTGCAATTAACTAATAATGTACAATGGTGGTAAGCATTAGGTCTTCCCAACTTGGAAGCTGTGCCAGATATCTATATATAAATTTAATTTCCAAATACATTAAAGCTGCAGAATAATATTTTCATTATGTGAAAAAATGACATTAATTTAAATCCTTAACTTTGTACTTATTATCAATTACAATATCTTCTCGTTTATTAATTTCTGTTACAATATTCCATTCACTTTTTAATGTTTCAACAATTATTTCTAAATTTTGTTTCCTGTTATAAATGTCACGGTTTGTGAAAAATGTCAAATTGAGGTTTTCATCATCGTGAAATACTGTTCCACCACCACTATTCCTTCTTGCTATCCGAAGATCAGTAGCTGGATCAAAATTTACTTCCAACCAAGGGTTTTGATGGCGGCCAATTACAACACAATTACTGTTTACCCACAATAGCAACATATTTTTATTAGTGAAGTCTGAATGTCGGTAGTACCAGTGTTCCAAGGCAAGGTTTTCAAATACATCTGTTGATCTTGATATCATAACAGTCTTTTCAATAACTGATGAATAAAATCTTCGAACCATAAAGGCCATAACTAACTTGAGTCTGAAAGTAAATTTGAGATAAAAGTTGTTGGTTATTTCTTATAAAAATGCGTAAATAATTTAGTTTTGATATTGGTAAATTTGCATTACCTATCTAATTAATTACCAAATAATATGTTATTTGGGCATAATTCAATAGTGACAAAACACATTTTTAGGATAACATATTTTTGGTAGATAATGATTATTTATAGTTTTTAAATACTACAACATGTATTTTGCAGCGTTTCATTGGTCAGCTATTCTACACTTACTAAAAAAATAAGTACATTTTAAGATAATTTTTAATTTTCAACATACTTTTGAAAGATTACATGGGATTTAATAGTATTTTGATTTTAATTAATAGATTAATAATATTGAGTAGTACTATTATTTTTTTGGTAGATAAGTAATATTTAAAATGTGGAGAATTTTAATTTTTGTACAAATTTAAGTACCAAACCACATTTTGCAACTAATTTAATCAAATATAACATACCTATAATACTGAATTTGTACATTTTTTTCTAATGCATACCCACCTACTAATACGCTATACATTATAATAACAATTTCATATATTTTTATTATTTGTTAAGTAGGAAAATTTTACTATTTCAGTATTTCATGGTTTATAATTTATTATGTATTTCAACGACTTGGTAGTTGGTACAAATTTAATGACAAATTAATACAAGATGGGTTATTACAAATTTAGGCTGGAACATTGTAAGTGCACATTTTAAGTATAGGATAGTGTTTACCAAAAACATGATATAAGGCAAATGAAAAACTACTATTAATTATCAATTGGCTGATGAATTTGTATTAAGCGGTCAGGTATTATACAAGATCTATAAATCCTAAAAAATAAGTAAAAAATTTTGAAATTTAAAAAAATAAACAAGATACAATTTCATAGGTAAATTACTTAATTGTGGTACTTATCTATGTATATCATCACCTTCAACCAGTAGCATGTATCATACAAAAAAGTGGTGTTGTTCTAATGATTTTAGATGACTATCAATACCCAACCACACATATTTAAGGTATTGCCTGAGCAACAAATGGACCCTATTTCGTCCTATGATATTGCACACCATTGTCTTCACCTAGCATTCAATTTGACTTATCAAGATAGATATGAAAATTCACAAAAGATTAATTTACTTATATTATGGCACTGCTAATAACAATTACCAGCTAAACGTAATCAATGTTGTATGTTATCTACCACAAACATTTCTTTCTAAAGAAATACTTTATTTGTATATACAAACATACATCTTGAGTCATTTAATAAAAACATAAAGAGTATTTGTTACATTTTATTTAAAATTTAAATACTTTCCTTAGTAGGCAAGAACACATTTTAATCAAAGATGTCTGACTGGTTTGCAAAACCAAAATTTAATTTTACAATAAATTGAACAAAACACGGTCAATAGAATTTCTTGCATTTTGCAGCAACTATTAAAAATTATTCAAATAACAGAAACTCATACCTATGATTTAGCAGTTATAAAAATCTGGAATTGCATTGTGTTACTTAAACTAGCATAAAGATATCGTGGGGATAATAAATGACAAATCATTTGAAATTTTTACTGAATAACAAAGATACAAGAAAAGCCAAAAAAAAAAAAAAAACTATGAAAATCTATTTAGTATTTACCCAAAATGACAATTCAATGCAAAATTAAAAATATTCATGTTATTGCGATCATATGATCATACTAACATTGTATGCAATAACGGATGCCGGGATGCACGGCTAATTTCCAATACTATTATTATATTATTAGGTCCATATCTATTAAAATTTTTAAATTTATATATCATAACAACCAATTTAATTTAAATGTATCATTTAATACAGTTAATATACTTTAATGTGTTATGACCACACTTAAAAGTGAAAATAATAATGAACAATGATAAGTAAATAAGTAAATTATAGTCATTGAATGACCGGATAGGGCAAGTACCAAAGCACCTAGTTTTCAACTTTAACTAGCCTAAGACTCATTTACAAACATTGTTCTTAACGGTTAGAATAAATAAGATGAATAATGAATCTACCAAAATAAAGTCTGGCTGAGAATAGCTCACTGAGTTTAACTTGGTAACTTGTTGGTTCTTAGATTAGTCCCAGCCAGTGACATAACTATGGGGTGTTTAGGGTGTTGAAACACCTCCACCCCATCAACCAATTACCTATATGTACCTACCATAAATTATGATGAAGATTTCTATAAAATATGTTGCCTTATATGGTTCTATTAATTATTTCATACTTGATATTTAATATGAAGGCTGACGACTTCAACGGTGGGTGAGCAAATTATCCCACATTTAAATAAAAATTAAGACACCCCCCTAAAAAAGCTTTGCTAAGAGACTAGTTGGGCTAGTCCTAGTTAGATCAGTATAATATAAAATATAAAATTTATTTTAATGTATATTAAAATTATAAACGTATGTAAATAAATGATCTATGGATCTTTGACCATTTTTAAATATATAACTATCTAAGAGTGAAGAGAAGAGAAGAGACAAACACAAATATAAATAATAGACATACCGGGTCAGGCGTGCAGTTTTATTGAAAGATAAGTATAGAAACTTTTACCACAGATTAAACTAGATTTAGGTACCCAGCAACAGTACAATTTAAAAAAAAAAAATTCAATCTGTGCTATTGCGTCTAGGCAAGCCGTGCATTCGATTGTCTGAATTAATAATCAATGTTTTTATCTGTCCCATAGACAAAAAATGAAAAAAATATTTTAATATAGGCGTTATTATAGCCTTTGGGATAAAACAACACTGACCACAGTGTTTAAAACTGACCTTTTTTTGTTGTCAATTTAGATAAAATGAAAATATCAGTGCTTTTCACCTTAACCATAGTTCTATGACCATAGATAATAAAAAAATATAAATTTATATATTATTATCTATGGTGCCACCACTGAGATAGATAAGCATATTCTTATCTACCTCAGTGTCCCTAACGGTGATAACTGAATAACTGATAAATAATAAGACAACGCATGACAAATATTGCAATTTACCAAATTTCTGTTTTAGATGGATAAAAATTTATAATTTACAAAATTACAACTCTACGACTAATGAATTAACTGTTCATTTATTTATCATACATAACTTATGCTTAATTCGTATACTATATTATAATTAAAGTAATGTTTGGTTCGAAGATTGAACGTCAATAATAAATTGTTAGGATTTTGTTGAATTACCTATCGGCTGTACGGTAAGTGAAACGACTTATCAAATTCTTGTCATGAATTTTCTCTTGCATTTGCTTAAACTTTTTTCATTTGTTCGTATAGCCATGTGGACCGTTCGAATTCCCAAATGTAATGCGCCAAATGTATTTGGTCGATCGCTTGCCACTGCGTACGTTTGTCGTCAAGAGAGCCGCGCACAGTATCTACCTATTGTAGATGTTAGACCCGAGCCGACAGCGTTACGTAAGGAACTGAGCGACCATGAAAAGATTCGTAACCTCAGTACCGTTGAAGAAAAATCTATTGGAATAAACATGCCCAGGTTTGGTTGATAGATTGAACATTACAAAATATTACATTGTTTAACATATACCTTATCGATTACTTAGATATTATGGTTGGCAGTCATTAGTGGTAAAAGACAAAGTACTACCTTATGACTTCTTGCCCTTTGCTCAGACAGTAACAAAGACTAAAATATATGAAGTAGACACCCTTCCTAATCGACTTTCAAATGATGATTGTCAACAATTCATCGATCGTATAAAACCTCAGCTAGAGGACAGTTTGGTATTTGAATACAATAGAAATAGGTTAGTAATAATGAATACCATAAATAATTATTTGGATGTGATTATTGAAAAATTATTAAATCACTTTTTAGAAGCAGAGGTAAAGAAATAAAATCTGATAAAAGTATTGTTGAATCCGGAACAACAAATGAATTGGCTAAAAGTATAGCAGAACAAGTCAATCGTATATTCTTAGCCAATCTGGCAGCTGATTATCCACATTTATTTGAAGCTCAAGTATGATTTTGTTTTTATCAATTTAATTTATAATATATCAAATCATCATTGTTTAACGATTAATCGTTAATTTTAAATAGATCGATTATGAACCTCGAGTTGAAGGATTCTGGAATGTACATGGATTTGCAGCTACTAAAGAAGATGAAGAAATGAGAAAGAAAAAAAATGTGCCCAAAGAGAAATTGAAAAATCCTGTTGATAGATGGATACATTATTTTGGTCGACCCACAATCCAGGTGCGACATAATTTACCTTTGCCCTCAGTTCCCCTAGATAAATGGACCCTAACTACCGCTCAATCTTCCTCTTCTGATATTCCAAAGACTGCATTTAAAGAATTTGGTATCCCAAATTATGATTATGATCCTACAATTTATCATAAGTTACCTTATGAAAGGAGACATGGCATCAGTATACCAGGTTTGTTACTAATTATGTAATGAAAAAAATATATTTATCTTAAGATTGACAAAATACATGTAATACTAAAAATTATTTCAGGTTTTTGGCCAAATGATCAACAAAAATTTGGTTTGTTGTCCATACACACTAATGAGTACTTAGAAGATAGACCACCAAATTTTGGTGAATCAGAACACCAAGAAGCTGTTCATGCCCAAGCAATACTAGCATCATTTGCTTGGTTGATAGGTCAAGCCTCTTATCAAGGTAAAAACTTTTTGTTTTATTTTTGATACAGTGAAACCCTTATAATGGACACCTTCAAATTGTGGACCCAATTTCAGTGACCAAGAGTGTCTGTTTTTTAGAGTTTTCATATATAAAAGTTAATTTATCCTCTCAGTTGGAATTTAAAATGGCTAAAATTGGTACAAAGTTTAAAATCTTTAAATATTCCAAATGTTTAATCAATTAATGCACTTTTTTTATTTAGTTAATAATGTTTTAGTTGTTTGTATGTAAAAAAAAAATTGTTTGCAGGTTTTACTATTTGCAATGAAATCACATATCCTCTTGTTAATCAATCGATTATTACAAATGGGAAAACATGGTCATTTTACATGTATCAATTAAATACTATGCGGTTCTTTGAAAGTCAAGATGCAATTAACAGTCCAGTTGCTCCCAGTAACATTTGTTGGGGAACTAAACAAACAGAACTGTTTCACGACATCACAGACAACCGCATTGTTGGTACGTAATAAATTATTAAATACCATAGAAAAAAACTATAATTACATACTGTAAATGTATCGCTTGCAGGTTGGAATGATGATGTGTTAAAAGACCTTTTGAGCTGTTATGTAAATATCCCCAAATCACGAGATCACGAAATGTGTCCATATCTTGGTAAAGAACAATTAGTGGCAAACATAGAAGATATTACAAAAAGGTAAATTAAAATAATATTAATTATTAATTAATTTCCAGAGCATAATATATTCAATTTAAGAATAAGAACAACGTGATGTGTTCATAATAAACTTACAAATTGTAATAAATATATTTTTTTATAGGGTATGGTTACATAAAAGACACAAAGTTTTAACATCTCACAGACCAAGACATCGTCTTGTACCTGAAGTTTATGACTGGGAACGTATTTATAAAATCCAATTTGAAACCAGACATTTCGAGGCCAGGAGACGTTTCTTTGAACTTGAACAAGATCCACTGAATGAGAGAAGACTTGATGATCATTATGGGCCTTACATACAACGCAAGGATAGAGATAAGGGCAGAAGAATCAGAAAAAAACGATTCGAAGACATGTATTATCCTGATGTCTAGTGTGCTATTTTTTTATTGCTTTAAATTACTTTTTAAGGTATTTGTTAGAAGAAATATTAAATATATGATAAAAGTATAATATATTTGAGCAATTGCAAATAATTGTACTTGAAAGAATTTTAAAATTTTTTAAAATTTGTAGTCCCTTGTTCTATGAACAATGAATTTTTAAATCAAGAAAATCTTGAAAAATTATTTACTACATTCTACGAAGAGAATATACAAAAACATGAAAAATGTTTATGTGCATGGTGAATATGACACTTTTACACAATTACAGACGTAATTTTTACTATAATAGACTATTTAAGATAATTATAAATTATCTATTTAGAATTTTAAATTACGAAGAATTAGTTGTCGTTAAATTTTTATTAATATTACTCAATCGAAACTGAATTATATTATTTAAGTTTAAATAAATAAATCTAATATAAATCAAAATTACAAACACGAATAAAGCTTAATAATTTCAAGTAAGCAATTCAATTTTAACATTATATTGTTCAATAATTTTGCTCTTGTAATGCAGGTATACAACCTGCATTTAATTAATAATGCTTTTGGACTTTAAATCTAAGGGGACGCTACATCTAAATGTGTTGTCTCCATCTTACAAATGTACAACATAGCAAAAACAGTTTCGCATGGGAGAGCTATACTTCCTCTGTATTTATAGTAGAATTCCCAAAATTCCACGACTCACGGGCAACTTTATTATAAGGATAACACAAATATATTTAAAGTTATCACTTTAAGAACATAAAAAGTTGTATCAATTTTATTATATACATGATTAATTTGTGCAGTCAAAAAATAAAAATCTACAACAAACATAAAGTTCTTCCTTGAGCCTTGTGGAATTTTAACTATGAATACAGAGAACGTATAGTTGGTTCGCTAAAAACAGTTTTTGCTATGTAGTACATATGTGTGGTGGAGTTCATACATGTGGGCGTAGCGTCCTCCTTATAAAATATGTTTGATGATATATAGAAACAAGTTTTGGAAAAGGCAAATCAATTTACTTTAATCAATATATACTTTATTATCACATGAATACATTTTTATCACTAATCAATAAATATAATTATTTTTCATTCTGAGGCAAACCTACAACAAATTATGTTAATTAGTAAATAATAGTGATTGTATTGACAGTCAATTTCAATATGTTGAAAATCTTAGGAATAAAATTTTAATTTTAATAATAAATAGAATTCATAAGTTCACACAAAATCTTAATATATATAATAGTTTTTTTGTTTATCTTAAATATTGTATAATAATGATAAATCAATTTTATCTTTAATTACTCATCAAATCATCATCAATGTCTTCTTCATCACTTGTACATGATAAAATATCAACAACAAACTCTATTGCTTGCTTACCCTGGAATCAAATAATTAAATATAAAGACCATTTAAAACATATCAACAACTATAAATATCAAACTAACATTGCCCGTAGTCTGACTTTTTTTTTTGACAACCACATTTTTGGGATTGATCAACTTAATTTTCTTTTGTTCTTGTATGTCTAGACATTCATATCTTGATGTTTGAAGTTTATAATACCCATCGTCATCTTCAATGTACCTGCATACCAATAATCAATACAAATTAAATACAACTAAAAAATGAATTCATACAAAAAGTAAATAAAAAACCTGAAACGTTTCAAGCCAGCTGGTTTATGGAAGTTATGATCTGTTTTTAAATGCTTGGTTAGAAATGAACCTCTTAGGAACAAATCACCACATATATGACAATAATATTTATACAGTTCTTCGGCATTGTAATGTTCTACTCCAATATGCTTTCGCATCGTGTACTCGCTTCGGCATGAAAAATCACAGCCATCCTTTGAACATTTGAAAAGCGGGCCTGGCGCATGTTTTCGTAAGTGTGTAGTAAGATCTACTTTGCGCACAAACCTACAAATTAAAAATTTAGCATATCACAAAAAAATTATGTCATGTTATACTTGCTTGGATTTACATAAATGACATCCAAATGGTTTTATATTTAAGTGACGGTAACGTATATGAGTGGATAATTGTATCGCTCTAGCAAATGATGCATCACATTGATGACATTTAAAATAATTTATATGAAGGCGAACATGCTGTTTTAGAAGTCTTTCGCATGAAAATGTTTTTTTACAACATTTACATTGATTGCTTTTGTCTGAAAAACAAGAATTTCTAAAATTATAATATGTTAATTATTTTTATTTTTAAGTTTACCTTTATTTGATTGCCTACAGTGATCTTTCAGTTTAGTATAAGTGGCAAACATAATACCACAGTTAGGACAAGCACATGATTTTTCTTGAGTGTGGCTTTTTAAATGATCAACTAATCGGTAACGTGCAGTAAATTGTGAAGTACAATCTGAAAAAAGTGTGTAAAAGATTAAAATTATTAAAAGCCAGAATAGATGATGCCGATGAAAACAATTTAAAGATTTAAAGATACATTTGTTATTTACAAACCTGTCCATGGGCAGATGAAGTTGGAATTTTTGAATGTTGTGAAGTCTAAATGTTGAGCCACATGATATGCATAGTATTGCATACATTCAAATCGATCATTACAATTTTTCCAATTACATTCAAATTCACTTGGTAAATCTGGTAAGATGTTAGCACCATCACCGTTCAACTTACATCCCTTAATATAATATAATAAAATATAGAGTAGGTAGTAATTAAAAAAATAAAATTGCTGATGTACAGGTTTTTTTAGTAAGCATGTACATACAGGTATTTCACAGAGTTTTAAAACAGCCAAGCCGATACATTTAAGCCGTGTGTGATATGCATGGAAATTTACATGAGTTGTAGATTTTACTTCACAGTTTGATTGGAACGTACAATTATTCCATGAACATGTAAACCATTCTAAAGATAATACTTAGTTTTTAAAAACGTAAAGTAAAAAAATAAAAACAATGTTAGACTGACATACTTTCTTTAGAACCCTGCCATTCTTCAGTCCATAAATAATCAACGTGCTCAGCAACATGAAGAAGATAATCTTTTATGCAAGTTGATTCATAATTGCACTCTACCCAACTACAACAGTAACTCATTATTACCCGATCCAAGTCCAATTTCTTTTTTTTAGGTTGTTGCAACTTGCATTCTTTCAAGTTATTTAAATCCAAGCTAGACTTATACGACTCTGTATCATCTGAATTATTCGTAACAACACCTATTTTAAACAAATAATGTATAGTTAATATCCTTAAATTAAAAATCAATAGAAATGGAAATAAATACTATTTTTTTAATACTTATTGAGTATTATTAAAATATTTTAAACATTAAGATCAATTTTCAGTGTCATTATTTATAATCTTATAATTCTATAATAACTTAATTGTTACATTGTCATAAATTTTTTTTTTTTACATTTCTTAGCGACATATTTTTTTTCTTCAGGGATATTTCCTTCACGATGAGCCAGGACCCATTGTTCACACCAGTACTGTTTGTCTTCCATCATGGACATCGAACCACAGTCAGTCTTCTGATCAACAGATAAATTTGTCGGTGCCGCAAACATTGAATCTAAACAAATAACTGTATATAAGTTATTTTATCAAAATACAATTCAATTGAACTTATAGATTCCAACAAGCATTTAACAGGGAAAATTATGGTGTAGTTTACGGCATAAGGCTAAAAACTAGAATTAGATAGTAATTTGAATTTAGAATTTTGGATCTGATAATCGGTTAACTGTTTCAGCAGATGTGTGGTGTACTTCATTACTTTATATGATAACTAGCTAGATGAAAAAATAAAATTTAACTCTAGTAAAATTAAAAGAATATTCATTACTATGCATCAAAATTAATAAAGAAATGTATGAATAATTTCATTTAATTTTAATCATTTTAATATAATATAGTATTATATATTAAAGGCCTAAAAGTTAATTTTAATTTCTTTAGGTCCTAGGTACCTACGAACACAGAAATCATTGTTAGTAAATATTCAAATAATTGTGTTTAATTTAGTTTTATATTTCTCTATACACAAGTATTGTGGACTGTGGCTGCGGGCATTGGTGTAAATGTACATTTTAGGGATAGTCATTAAAATAATTTATTTATTTTCAGGATTCCAGCTGCTACTATTTGCTACTTTGGAAGAATCATCCAATTTAATTTTAAATAATTTGGAATTTGAGTATGTTAGGTTATTAAAGTGTTTTATTATCGATAGCCCTTTTTAAATCAACGATTTTCCACAAAAATGCATTAATATAAAAAACTGACAGCAAATTCTTAATCAGTGCATTTGTTCATTGCTTTGTTCACATTACAAATATATTCTAATCCTAAGAATTGGCAGAACATATAATTGAATGAGCATTGTTGTATTGACTATTTATGTCGTCAATGTCGACTTACCATCGTTGGACTTGCACTCGTCGGTTTGTCGTGATTTCTTCCTCAAGTTATATGCGCCATTATTGCTGTCCGCGTTCATCGTACACGATTATAAATCACGATAATCACAAGTGACTTTAATGATACACCTAATAATAAGTAATGTGACGGCAAGACGAGAAAACAATTTGTAAAAGTATTAAGTACCTACAGATATAAGTAGGTAACAAACAAAACGCCGTTTATAAAAGGCGGGCGTGAGGCCGAAGTATCCAACCAACGGATTGCGATTGCTGTGTGGTATATTATTGTTTTGTTATAACTGATAACGACGGACTACGAGTTATCAGGAAAATTTAAAAACGGTCAACACAGTGTCACTGTTATTATCTGTTTTTAAAATTTTGAAATGACGCGGTTGCGCTTTACAGTTCGCGTTTCTGCGATGAACATCATAAAATCGATTTAATGTTGAATATCTAATCATAATAATCATAATTATTATTGATCATTGTAATTGTCTATGAAAAAAAAACAATGGGTACATCGCGAATGGAATATTAAATCATAGAACAGTGTTGTAACATGTAAAGGCAAGGGCGAATACAGACTAATATGTCATTGAGGGCGGGGGAAGGAAAGGTCGCCTTTTTAACTGAATTATACATACCTTATACCTATATAATTATACCCATACATTAATTAGGTACCTAGTTGGTCAAATATTTTATGGTTATAGTCCCCAGGTTAAACACTTATACCTTATACCTACCTACAGTTCTATAACACATAGTCAGCCACATTGTTAGCAAACGGTCGAAATGGACTTGCATAGTTGCATAGTGTTGGCAGTGTTGCATCCACCCTCGTCTGGAGGTTATCATCGCCGGCCATCGGGTAAGGTTATTTAAATATAAACTATTTGGGTAGGCATATATCTATTATTATCTGTAAACCTTCAGTTGTGGGTGAGAGTATATTTGAATAGGTATTTTTATTTGAATCGTGGTAGGATTACTTGGATCATTTTATTAAATAATTAATTAAAAATATTTTTAATTACTGCTGTACCTGTACCTATTCATAGCTCATGCCCTGTTTATTTCTTAGTTTTATCACAAATTAAGCACTTACCTAACTACCTTGTTGGAAATAGTAAGAACAGCTTAATTTGATGTAACTATGACCTGTGGCTATGTCGCTTGTAGGTGTATTAAAATATCGTAGGTGAGTTAAATAAATACCTACTAATATTTTATTTCGTATAATCGTTGAATCGTTCGACATTTATATGATAAATTATCAATACAAATAATATACTAATTAGTAATTACTAGTTAGTCATGTACTCTTGGTATACATCTAGGTAGGTGCCTATAGCAGTAGAGCCTATACTATCTAAAGTCATATAGGTACTTCCAATCAAGTTGTGTACCTATTAATATATTCTAAAATTCAGAAGTATTTCCTCTTAAACAATGGTTATTTTTAATAAATATGTACTTATTGATTACCGGCCTCCTACTAAACTCTTGGTTCTTAATTTTCTTAATTTTCATCATTCATTGTACCTAACTAAAAATAAAAAAAATTCATTAAAATTGCATTCATACCTAAGTACAATTATACTTATTATGTCTAACATACCCTCAAATTACAATTAATCAGAATTATTATTATCTTCAACTAAAGAAAAATATAAGATGACGTGGCATTAACATTTCAATTATTTTTTAATTAGTTGTTTTAAACTTTTTAAAGTAACCTAGATCGTTTTAACCAAATGTAATTTCCAAAATCTTAAAAATCCTCAAATCTCCTCGACTTCACATGATTACATAGAATTTTAGATTTTGAGTGGAGCAATGAATGTAGTTATTACTTGATTATATATAATATTATAATATTAATAGGTGCAAACAAGGGGGGCTTAGCCCCTGCTATAGCCACTCCAAAGAACTTATTAATTTTCTACATGATGTACTATTATTGAATAGTCTCTTCAATTAAGTCAACTAAGCCCTCTTATGTGTCTGTCCATCATTGTGCTTATTGTAAAAATATTTTGTACAGATAGAACAAATTAAAAAATATGACAAAAAAAAACTTCTCTACATAATACATTGGAATATCATTCTGGTATAGACCTATGCTTCAGCCCATTCAACTGTTTTACTTCTAGTTCAAATCAGCCAGTGTTAAAAAATCCTCAACCGAGTAAAAATAATTGGTATGGCATTATTGATTGGGTGATTGAGAGAGGAGAAATGGACCATGTCTTCCTGAATTCTGAATTAGTAGTTATTAAAATAGATATTCATTTTTAATTTTTGATAGCTTAAAGTCCAGAGTTGAAAGTCTGAAAGCTTAGGAATCCTTTACAATTTGTGGGTCTAAAAATAATGGTCCTGTTGCGCCTATGGAGTTGCTTTGATAAAACATACCTAATAATAATATAATTTATGGAGGGTACCTTTACTCAAATAAATCCCAATCATATAAGGTGAATTTGAAGTTGTTTTATGCATCGGTATGGTTCAGTTCGGCGTATTTTCACCTAGTTTAACCGCCACCGCAATTTATTAATATTTTAACTTATATATACATTTATGCACGGGTACCTAAATAATATTTGGTTTAGAAAAACCCCAAAAGATGTTTTCGTTTATAAGGACTAAGGAGTAATATAATATGAACAGATTTTTGTGAAGCGCATTAGATTTATTTATTATTAGATATAAAAAGTTATTGAATATATTATTTTTTAATTAAATGTATCGTTTAAATCGATAAAACTAGGTATAGACCATAGTTGTGCAATAATTGTACATATGATGTTAAAATCTGACAAGAGATATTCATTGTTCATTGAATATCTATATAATATATTTTATATTTTACTATTTACTGTCCAATAAATGTTTAACTATTAAAATGTTAATAGGTCTCAAATATGGACTAGTAGCAAAACCCATGTGACTGAATTTCTTCACCATAGTGACGTTTTTTACGTTCGGCAATCTCTGTACCAACCATTTTATATCCTGAAATAATTATAAAAAATATAATTATATTGAGTATCTAGGTAATTTAATTTTTGAATAGTATTTAAATTTTTAAATTTATATTTGTCTGGTATTAATGATGACGTATTGACGTATAATATACATTATAGGTATTGTAAAATATATTGTTTTTGTTATTTCTATTAAGACGTCTAAGGCGTAAAAAACAAACTCAGAAGTATATAGCTATCATATTTTAAGCAATGTGGTGGTGGCCGGTCGGTGGGTGGCGTTTTCAAGAAAACACTATTCAAATTAAAATTTCAAAGTTAATTACTCTTCCTGATTTAGAAAATGCATATATTGTTTTTTCCAAATAAAATGCTAAAAGATATACGTAAGTACTCACAAATATTTTAGTATCAGCTATGTCCTATAATATTATGTTATTTTTCAAAATAATAAAATACCTTATAGTCGAAATTCACTTTTTTAAAGCGATAATTCAACTCCTATCTTTGCGGGAAGAGAAGTTTTTTACTTCTTAACTATAATGATTTATTTCACTTTATAAAATTATAATATTTTTAAAATGCTAAGAATGATCCCAATTGTTTTATCACCTATCTGATAATGTCTAATCTTAAATTTGTATTACATATAATTAATGTAGGTTATGTATAGTATTCTGTTTCATCGACCCCCATTATTACTTATTATACTTATATCATTAGCATATAACTCCTGTTAACGGCCACTTTCATAGGGTGTCAACCTTTAACATATATAATGCTGAATTGTATATTTGTATAAATATTTTCTGTTACATATATTACTACCTTCTACATATAAAATGTTTACGACTACCGTAATAATGTATTAAATTTTGGTTTGCAATAGCTTACAGTTTTGCTGTAAATTATTCTAGTTAATATATGATGGATCCTTGATATAATTATACTGTACCTATAGCCTATAGGCTATAGCTAGATTGTAGGTACTAGGTACCGTTTAAAAATTAACTGAATACTCGTACATCTCAAGTTGTTTCTTACCTTTGGTGGAGCTATTACATCGTATTTTGAATGATAAATGTACGTAGCAGCCGTTACTTGAGATAAATCATAACTCGGTGGAGTACTGGATTGGTAATGTTTGATATTCCCGATTTTTCCATAGTCATATTTTCGGAAATAATCTGAAAAAAAATTAACTGTCAATGATTATTACGATATATTCGTATAGTTTGTTGTATTAGATATTTAGATATTGTTTAGGTCAGTTAAACTGAAAATTTGTTTGAAAGTTATGTAAATAACAAATAATAATTGTTATGCTTACCAGCTAGTGTAAGTTGGTAATAATGTGTCATCACTTTGACGGACGTTGGCTGAGGATATGTTTTCAGGATATCTATAGTTGACTAAAAAATTATAAAATCATCCTCAATTAATGCTGCTAAAAATAATTATTGGCTTTTAGGTGTATGAAATATTAAAATATATTAATATGAACACCAGAGGCAGTTATGGTTTACCTATAACAGTATAATATATGGATACGACAAAGGTAAAAATACCTAAAATTATACTCTATTGCATGACGCTTATTAGATTAGTTCTATAGCATCTATGTGATTGAAATTTGAATTGACTATAAGGTGAATGTGCATGAAAAGTTTTTATAATGATTTCTGTTTTATTTTATTTAAATCTAACTAAATACTAATGCCTTTCTGGAATCCTCTTACATAAAGGACTATAAAGGCACTTGTCATCAAAGATAAAACGAAGAATAGTAGGTATCATATAATTTATAAGTTATATTGATACGAATGTTATTATTATATGCTGCCAATGTAATCAACATGCCATTTAACATAAATTCGATTTTTTTCATCAGGAAGTATGTGGATAAGGCTTTTAAAATAAATAATATAATATTGTCATAGGTTTTTAGGAGACTTATTCAGTTATACTGTATTGCCCGAATATTGATTTTATTTAATGACCACTCAATTTTGTTTAAATGACTATTAGCTCATTATTGATTCATTAAATGTTAAGTTCAACTCAGCAATAATATAACTATCATCGCCACCTCTGATGATTCCTGTTTTTAAATTAAAACTTAATATACATAGATGAAGCAACCTGTTATCTGAAATTATAACACAAAATATATTCGATAGATGGATACAATGATGTAATGTTATAAATGATGCACATTTGATTAAAGTTGAACCTAATACATTTTGTAAAAATCTAAATTCGATTATCAAATTCATTATTTTTGACGAATAAATGACTATACAATTACAATGAAATGTGTTACGTACGTAATCTATCGACAAATAATTTCCTTGTAATATATCCATTGCAAAAATACAAAATAATTTCATGTATTTTTTATTTTTACATTGATGTCCCAACCATTGGTCGTCTGGGTGTTTCATCTTGGGTATGTATTCTCTTCCTTTCAAAGCTCTCTTAAAAATAACACAATATTTATTATAATAAATTAATAACTTAAATCCAATTTTTCTAATTATACTTAGGGTAGTATCATTCAATTAATAAATAATTTAGAGGAGTTGGAAGTCAATATGGCGGGTATATGTTTATTATATATATATGCAGTGGAAGCTCAATAACTCGAGCGGTTCCGAGTCAAATTTTCGATAACCCGAAGTCTTGGCCCCTGCATTCAATGTATACATTTTTCTTCTATTTTTTTGTCCCTGACCGATTTGAGTTATCGAGGTTTCACTGTATATACCTACATATTACATTAGTTTTGTAGAATGTCTCATTCAATTCGATAGTAATGACAAGTATTCATATTTGACATTAACCATAGGAACAATCAAAATATATTAATTAAAAAAAGTGTATTAATTTAAAAAAAATATATATCCATTGACTTCGAAAACCACACATTTTGATAAAATGGGATATGTATAAATGCATAAAATTATCCATGATTTAGGTTCTTACGTGGAATAAAAATGGAAATATCTTTAAAATGATAAGCCGTCGGTCATAGTATTTCATTCTAGCCGTGGGCACTATCAACACTAATTTGTCAATTTTTTTATTGTATTCTGGTCTTTCAGATAGTGCTATCAGGCATATGGTAGCTCCGAAAGAATAACCACCCATGTGTAGTGTAGAATATCCAGTTTTGTTTAAGATGAAATCAATGCCAGCTGTCGTATCATATATTCCCAATTCGTCAAAGCTTGAACATTCAATCATTAGTTATGATTTATTTGATCATTATTTTATGAGCAATAAAGTTTTTACAATGATTGCAGGTATTATGGTAATTTTTGTAGTTACATACGGCTGTATCATTTATATACACATGCTAAGTAATATAATTAAATAAATTAATTAATGGAATTACGTTTTATCGGGATGGATCATTGTCCATCAAATATTAGTTAAGAATACCTAGTTTGTTTGAGACAAATTTTGTGATAATATGCCGTTGCGTTTAATGAAATCATTAATATTTTAATAAATATAATTGATGAATACATTAATTGTCTATACTTTTTCTTCTATTATTTATTGTTATCAAGGTTATAAATTATGTTTTCGAAAAAATCCGGTTTGTATATTTATTTTATGTGCAGTTTTGTGCATAAACTAGTGTCGCCCAATTGCGGCCCAAAGTATAACCTTTTCACCTATCCCTGCAGTTGCGACCCGTACACATTATGTAGGAAGCTACCTATACAGTGGTTATCAAAACTAAATAAATATCCCGATTGCGTCCGATACGTATTTTGACACAAATATATAACTATCGTATTCATGATTCCCACGGAAATATTCGTAGATTCTGAAACACAAGGCGATTCGTTTGACTTGGCCATTGGCTGCTATAAAAGGTTGTAGTTTCCATCTACACATTAATTCGACACTAAAATTATTATACTATTTGACTATTTATTGATGTATTATTAATTATATTTTCCATTTTTATTATTGTAAACAATTTATTATTTTTATGTTCAACTATTTATTGATATATTATTGATTGTATTTCCTATCGTTTTTTATCGTGAACAATTATTTGAATATTTCACTAATATATACTATTTACAGTATTGAAAAAATACTTGTATATTTATTCATATATTTATGATAATATACATAAAAGAGACATTGTATTTGAGTTGCATATACAAATATGTCTAATAAAAAATGCTTAATTTTAATAATTATAAGCTATTTTGTGAACCAATGTGTGTTTGGACGGACACCGCAATCGGGCAACTCCGGCATAAACATGAGAAGAGAAACCTATAACTTGCAGGTGTATTACCTGAAATCCCATGAAATATTTCTCAATGGAGTAACCACGTGCGTTTTTGGATTTTTTATATATTTAGAAATCCCTGCCAGACGAAAATTGAGCAGCCAGACGTCAAAACCTGCATCGGATAATATAAAACCTATGGCCAAAAAATATCATAATTATAGTCAATGTAATTAATGTAATTAATGTTATTAATTTTACATATTCCTGAGCGTATAAAAAGATATTTGTATTTTCTTAAGGGGAACGGTGGTGGACAGTTATTTTATCTAATACATATTAATCTTTATTGTCCATTTTCTGTACGATATATTAACGCAAACTATTTACACAATTACGAAATTAAGAACTTGTCGTGATATTTTATAGGATAACCATAAATAGCTTCAAAGCAATAGTGTAGCCAAGGTTTTTTTTTTTTGGGGGGGGGGGAGAGGAGCGACAATGCGTGTACACAGAGTTGGTTTAATTAGGATTTCCCAAACATTTAGCATATTGATGTCGAGATTTTATTTTAGGATTAGGTTCCTGGACTGCTATACAATTTATATTTGAAATAACTTTTATATACCATAGAAATCATTTTTTAATTTTCTTAAAATGTTGGAAGGGGGCTATAGCCCCAACAAACCCCCCTCGAGCTACGCCACTGCTGGTAAAGTGTTGTATACTGGTAAACCTTTTTTTTACCATCCAAAAACCAAGAATTATAGGTGCTGTTTATCACAATACTGCCACCCGTTCCCTCGTTTTTATATACCAATCCGTTTTTTGTTTGGACACAGGATTTAAACGTTTCACATAATAGAAACTATTACAAGCGATGAAATTACAATAGGTACAAATGTGGAGGATATCGAATAAAGTGATCGTGTGTGCACTGTGCATTATTAAAATTTTTGTTTTGTATATACAGCTTAATCATAATTGCATTATTGAAATGCATTAAAAAAATATCATAAAGCTAGTTAAACATCATTCGTTGACTAATCGTTTTTTAAAACCTATTCAATAAATTTTTGAGAAAAGCTAATTCTTGATGATTTTGATGTTTTTAGTTGATTTTCTGTTGGTTTTATATATATATATTACACACTAGTGTATACCCAACCTATATTATATTAGATGACTGATTTGAAATGTAATGTACCTACAGTGTTCATTTGTTAAATAAGGTGAAACTAACCTCCATAATTTACATTATAATACATTAGTACATCGATTAAATTGTACATAGGTGTACGTACTATTATACATACCAAATAAAATAATAAATAATGGAAAATAAGACAATATTTCGAAACAACGACATAGAAGAAAAAATGAGTGACGTTTGGGATCGGCTAAATCTTCATAAAGTGTTTATATGTGTTTATTTCGAGTTATTTGTGTAATTTAATGCTAAAATGATTTTCAAGCAACAAGTATAAGTACTCCTGGTCTCGTTTAATAATTCTCCATACATTTGCAACATTGATGAAGACAGAGAGCTCAAAATTCAAATGTCAACAAGAATCCTATTTAATATTATACCCATTTTCAAAGAGTATTCTTCTACAACTCTTTATGTACAATATACTTATGCGTTATCTATATAATAATTATTTTAATATTTTATAACACATTTACTTACTGAGAGATTTATTGGATAACGTATAAAACATTGAAGTCCCGTACAAGCCATGTAGGAGAATAATAGGTTTACCGATTGTTTTATTCCCATTTTTACTATATGGTATTCGTTCCAAACCAACCATATAATGGTCTTCTGTTTCAACTTCATACGTTTCTACTGGATAACCATTACCAATAATTTGATCGGCCTTAAGTGAAAAGAAAAGAAAATTATTAAAATATAAATTACGTTGCAAAGAGTTAACAATGTATACAATATACTTGGTTATATTAAGTATATATCTTTTAAACGTGAATTACAATATTATTACCAAGTAACTTTTAACCTATAGAATTAAGTCGATAACATAATATGGTAAACACTAAACAAATTGATTTTTTGTTTTAAATTTATAATTTTAGAGATTAAATATTTATAAATATACATAACACAGTAGTATATAAAATACTTACAGTTGAGAAAGTTGAAACTATATGTAGCTGTGAGTATATTACAAATACAGAAAAAGCTATCACATAAGATATTTTATGTATACACATTTTATGTCTAGCAAATACAAATAAAAATCTAGAAGTATGGAGTCTATCATTTGTTCTATATAACCAGTTTTAATAGATATTTTGTTTGATTAAAAGTTAAATTTATAATTGTACAGACAAAATAAAAATTAAAGGTATTATTAGTTGAAAATTCACGAGATATCGAGTTACACTAAGCTATTGTAAATATAAAAAGGTGTATACCTAATATTATAATTTTATGGACATCATGCAGTAAAATAAATTTTCTGTCATTATAAAATATAAAACAGTAAAATACAGTATAGTGACGGCCATTCGTTCACAAATTTTATTTGTATACGCTGTCATCTCAATAACTCAAGGTGATAGATTCTTAATTTAACGATAGCTAAAATATAAGATACAATTATAAAATAAAAACTGTTGAATCTAATAAGCCATTAAATTGCTGACGAGTTAAATTATGAAAACACATGTTGTTTCATTTGTTGATTCAATTAGGTCGATATTAATTAAAGTAAAAGTTATCCGAGGATGTTGGTTCATAATGAAGGTAATTTTTCGATGTAAGGGGGAATTTATATCGGAGATCATTATCAATCACTGCCAAATACATATTAGTTTACTCATCAAATGTTAAGATCAAATTATTTATTTAGTTTTTTAATTTGTTGTACTCATTCTTGTACAAAGTTCTGGATAGATATTAAGCTTGAATAATTAAAATAAAAATTAAAAATAATCAGCTAGTATATGTCTGTAGTCTATAGACATAAATGCTTAAAGTAATATTATGATAAAAAGTTATGTTACCCAATATAAAGAGAAAATAGGTATTAGATTATACTACTGTCTACTATAGTGTCCAACACGAAATCATAATGTAATGCTTGAACTTTTAACAGCGCTTAAAATATTGATCACCATTTTGAATAATATTTTTGTATATTTTTATAAGAACAAAATATTTATAAAATAAAAAATTTCATAAAAATACATTTAGTAACTATAATTTTCGGATAGTTCATATTTCTATCCAAGGTATTTCATGTAAAATAATTTAATACTTTATACTCTACTGGTATTTCAAAACTTTTTTGATATAAAATTGTTGTTTAATAATTTGTTATACTACTATTAATTACTATAGAATTCAAAAACTAAAGCGAAGAAATGTGCAGTTAGATAATAATAGAGAAAAAACAAATAAATACATTTTAAAATCATTTATTACACGTGCGAGTATGGAGTTGAATTTTTTTTAGGTATTGCTTAAATAATCATCTAAGATCTGTGATCCTTATATTATATTATTAGCTATTACTTTATTACTAATAATTTTGTTATCAACGACATTTAATAAAAATTATATTATAATCGTTTAATATTTTTGAGTCAGACATCGTATTGTTTTGGAGCAGTAAATGTCGGAGTTTGTCGATTGCGTCCCAGATGCAGGTAAACGATTTTTTGCCCACCTTTTCCGTGTGCCGATTGCGTCCTATTGTATAGTAGGTAAGAGATAATGTGACAGATAAATTGACAAATTAAATCTAATATTTTTGTCATACGTGGTGTGGAGGTATATTTAAACACGAATTGGTTTTTACTTGATGAGTTTACGAACATTTTATCTGAAGGCTGGTACTCTTATCGATTTACGATCACGTAGCGATTTAGTACGTCAAGTGCCTTAGAATCGAGGTTTTTGTATTATTATTATTTTATAACACTGACAAGAAATATATTATTTATATTATTTATTATTATATATTTGGATTTATTTTATTGGTTTTTGTATTATTATTATTTACAAAATAATTATTAATTATGACTATTCGTTTTACAAAATGTTATGCTTATATATCATACAACAGGACGCAATCGGAACATAATAAGGTAAGAAAAAATAATTTACCTATCCGACTTGTGGACGCAATCGACATACTGAAGAGGTATAAAAGGTTGAAACGGGACGCAATCGAATGACGCCCGTAAATGTGTTCCAAACCTTTACATTTAGGGTGGTTCTGGTATAAAATTATATTTAGTTAAACGGGAATATTTACACAACGTCAGTTTAAAATAAAATTTTTGCTGTAATTCGTAAAAAAATACTTGTAAGGACTAAAATGCCCAACAAATATTTGTATAAGCATTTTTTGACGAAGATTCATTTTGTACAAGACGAATAACATTTTTTCAATTATTTTAAACTATATAGTGATGATCAGATGATTTTATGTTTTGGTAGTAATTAGTAGTACAATTGAGTATACTCAATATACTCAATTTTAGTAGGTTAAAAAAATACATAAATACATGAACTGATACATATTATAGGTTTTGAGGGGAGCGATGAATGTACCTAGTGGTTTCTTTTGTGTGTTGGTCGTTGGACATAAAGGCTTTTTTAGAACAAAAGAAGTACATCGAACCATTCCGAGAGTTTTTACTTAATTGTTATTTTACCAATACTTTTTATAACTAGGAAAAACTAACACAAAAACCGTAGAAAACTAGAATATTTGCCAAACAACAGTATTTGACAAAATAAATGTTATTGTAGTTCCTATAAATAGCCACAGGAATAGGGGAAGGGGTTGAAATGTTCAACGAATATATCTATATTAGCATTATCTAATTTTTTTACGGCTGTAATACGTAATATCTTACTTTTTATATTCATAAAAATATTTGAAAATTTTGGATTTTTAGTTGTTTTCGATCCATGTGGCTTTTGATACTAGATCAAAATGCTTGAAAATTGAATAGATGCATGCATTTTCATATGTTATTATCATAGATCTTAGAATACTTAGACAGGTGTATAACCTATTCACCGAAAATTTTTTTTTCTGCGTTGTAAGTTAGATTTTTTTATCAAAATTGCAATCATGTGTAGTGTTTTTTTTTAAATTATCTTTCTGTGTCTTGATTCATGTATGTTTTTAAAATTAAACATGAGTTAAATAAAGATAAAAAGAAAAAAAACATTTACCATTTTGCAATATGGCAATAAAGTTGGTAATTACTAATAATTAGTAATGACTGATGACATATGAGGGTCAAATGTAAGACAATTAGGTTATTGGTCAGCTCCATGCCTTCGTGTCACCTTCAAGGTCTTGTTGGAACACAAGATTATGATTAGGGCACTAGGGCAATGGTATTGTTCTTTCAGTCCTCAAAAAATAATCGTAACAATAGTAAATAACACTAAATATTAAAAAACTGATCTCCACAACCCTAATTTCACTGATATTTTACAACAATTTTTGGTTTACTTAAAACTATTTCAAAAATATCTTAAAATTTTAAATATACTTACACAGCGGTTTTCATACATTTTTTGTTAGGGAAGCCCCAAAATTTAGAAATATCTATTTGAAGCAACATTAATTCATAAAAAATGATGTTAATTATAAAACATATGTGGATTTATAAATAGTTTATAGTTTTAAACGTTTAAAATAATACATATTGGTACTGTCCAAATAATATTGAATATAAGTATAAAAATTAAAAATGTAACTAAGAAATATAATAATAATTTAATAATTTGAATTTAATTAATGTAGATAATATATGCCCAGGGAGCCACGGAGCTCAGTTTGAGAACTACTCTACTTACATATTTAAATATTTAATTATATTTTTGTAAATTTAGATGAAAAATTTAAACGATTTCAGTTCTTAAGTTGTACTTCTATAATTCAAAAAAATATTAATCATAAAGATTATTTTAAATTATTTCACATTGAATCTTCAACCTATTAGTAAAATCTAAGATACCTACGTTGGTATATATTTTTAAATTATATTCAATATATTTTGCAATAGTTAGTTCAATCTACATAGTTAAAGAAAATAATGATAAATAATATAAATAAAATATAACATAAACTATCCTTAAAAAATAAAAACAGACAGGTAGTGGTGTTTTTTCAATTGTTTTCTTTTTGGTGTTTGTAAGGAGTAAGGACCAATATATAAGGAATAATTTTGTAAGCCCTTATAAAATGTTCAAACGTAAATTACTTAATGAAAACTATGGTTATTAAATACAAAGCTGATCACATAGTGTCCTATCAAAATCACTTGTTTGTATACATAACTATATTTTAATGTGCCTAGGGCCTAGAGTATAACATCAAAGTTATCAAGATTAATAATAACAATTAATTCAAATTTAATACAACCATTGCTTTGACTTACTTAATGAAAAAGTACACATAAAATCGACTATACTGCAAAACGAATATCTAGTTTAATTTTTTTAAATTTTAGGAATATTAATTAGTTAACATTAAGTTTAGTTTAAAATATTATTCATAGCAATTATCAAACGTTGTTTAAATAAAAACAATTTATTTTTGTTTTAAATCTGAGAACTCTCCTTAAATTGTTGTACAGTGTACAGTATACACTAAACTCACTACCCGTAACTAATACACAATAAATTTAAGTACAGCTTTTAAATTTATTCTGTAAGTGTGAAAGTGTAAAAGATTCAAAGATGATACATCGATGGGACATGATGTAATAATATATATTATCATGCACAAAATCATAAGACATTTCTAATATTTTATGATTTTTGACAAGTAAAACCAAAGCGCTTTGATGGATGGTCTTATATATTATGTAGGTATCATATTTTTATAGGTACCTACCACTTGAATAATGAGAAAATGTAAAGTTTCCGATGTTAAAATAGGGGAAAAAATAAAGTATAGGGAAATAGAGAAAGTAATATATTATACTATTATTATTACCAGATTATTTCTTAGTTAAACTGATATTTATCATGAAATAATTTTGACATTACGACAGAAGATTAGGTACCTAGTGAAGTATTATTCTTATTATTAAACAATAATTACTAATTTAGTATTTAAGTAAAGGTAAGTAAAATAAGTATTTATGTGTTATTTAAAGAAATATATGCCGTTTACACACAAAATATACATATACCTACCTAAGTCTTAAACCATAGGAAATAAAATTTATCTTATGCAATTTAAATTGATATTTGATTATAATTCACAGTGTTTTAATTTCGACAAAGTGTAAAATAATAGCGATTAAATTATAATCTGAATTATCACACCAATCAAATATTTTTCAACTTTAGTATATTATGTTTATTAGATTTTGAATGTACTATCTTAAAATTTATGAATAGGTACGATAAAAATAAAAACAAATTTTGATGAATTAATTTATTGAAAACAAGCAAAACTAAAACATTTTCAATAGGTATCATTTGAATGTTTTTTACAGCACATTGACATTAACATTTTGATGCTAACTTAAAACATTTAATAATTACATTCATATTACTATTAACTATTTCTCATACAAACATGGTTAAATAAATCTTGGAGGATAAAACAAGTGAGGATTAAGTTTTTCAAGGAATTTATTATCCTTCCTTTTTTAAAAAAAATATCATGTTATGACGACAATTGTTTTACTATGTATGGGCCAATAACTAAATGTGAGTTTTTATCCATCGCAAAAGACTGATGACTGAATGGTATCTTATCGATGTAAAGTGTACTTTTAACATTTGGCAAATTGTTCAGTAACCATTTAATGTCCTGAAATAAAATAAACATACGTATACAATACAATATTATAAGTTATAACACGAATCCACTTATCCACAGTCCACTTGCAATATAAAGCTCATCGCGAAGTGGTAGTAATGTATTTTATATTATTGCGACATTAAGCATTGTTTTGTCAAAAATAGAACTATTAATATACTTCAATACTCGGATGTAATTATCCGCTAATAAGAAACCCTGACTCGTAATTGTCGATGAAAATATGTACAGTACCTGGGGAGGCACAAGGTTATCCTTTTTCGAGTACAAGATAATTGCAGGAGCTGTAATTTTTCTTATGTCATACTCTGGAACTTGTCTGGAATGGTAATGTTTCATGTTCCCAACTGGTCCATAATCATAATTAGAAAATCGACCTGTGAAAATAATAATACAATATATTGTTAGTCTTAACTTAATGTAAATTATTACAATATTTTATGCATTGCAGTTTTTTTTTTTAGTTTATTTGATCGCCACATACCTGATAACAATAATTGGAAATAGTGTTTAACCGTTTTCAATGATGTCGGTTGTGGATAAGTTGTAAATACATCTATGACGGGGTCCTAAAATAAGACAAACATTTATTTTGGGTCGGTCATTCATTACTGGAATAAAAAGGAACACTTAATTTGAAATGTTGAAATTCGTAAAAACGTGTGGATATATTTTCTCGTTTAATACGTACTTTATGAAGGGGATGATACATTCCCTGTATAAGGTTCATTGATTGAACGCAAAGGAATCCAAACACTTTAAGTTTACATAGTTCTCCAACTGCAACGTTATCCGGATCACTGTTAAGTGAAATGTAACGAAACTTGAAATCTGTGTTCTAAAAAATAATATCTATCATAGTTCGGGGTTCAATATATATATTTGTGTTTAGGACGTTTAGGTACTATATCTGCTCTAGTCCAGAAATATTCAAAATGTGCGTCGCTACTCTAAGGGGCGTCGAGAGTATTTTCAGGAGAGCCGTAGCATAAAAGAGGAAAAAATAATTATGATGACGACTAATATGTGGTTTTAATTAATCTCGGTTTTCTATGCATCATTATAATTTGATTTATTGTCTTGATATAGTTGCTGTATTTATGGTACATATTATTATAAATAATCTAACATTAAAACATTTTCTTCCTGTGTCCTTCATAATTAGAGAGGCACCGAAATGCTGTGAAGAGACGAAGGAGCAGTGGAATGAAAAAATGTCAATAGTTCTGCAGTTTAGTCTATAGATAACAAATAATATTAAACTTTGATGTTTTGATTTGATATTTTTCTAACTACATATAGATTAATAATTTAATGTTGAAAAAAAGAAAAATAATAAAATCCATTACAAAAATAAAGTTAATACGAAATTATGAAATGATTGAAATCGCATTAAAATGTGCATAATATTATTTGTATAGGTATTTTTTAGCCGAATTTAAACCAGCTTATTAAAACAATAACAATAACTACCATAGATCATCAAATAAAAATAAATAAAAATGTTTATGAAATAATTACTAAGAATCTGCGAATAGCTGCCCTAATAAAGTAGTACGGTACACCCTGGTATCCAGATCCCATTCTACTTGCTGGTGCCATCAGGAGTAAATTTCTGATTTTTTTATTGTACTCTGGTCTTTCAGCTAGTGTAATTAGAGGTATCGTTCCTCCGAGGGAAACACCCCCGACGTCAACTTTAGAATGGCCAGTCACAGATATTACGAGGTCTATGGCGGCTGGTAGATCGTAAATAGCTAATTCGTGAAAGCTGAAACCAATAAATCAATCAACATAATATCATATTATATCTTTGTAGGTTAATTTGTATTTTCCATCAGAACCAAAAAAAAATCAAGAACACCATTATTATGTAGGTTTATACATATAATATATTAATGTAAGTATGTATTAAGTAGAAGAGCATAGACATATGCGATTTCTGGAAATCCAGTAATAATCAATTTTCTAACTGTACGAATATCGTCATATTGATAAAAAATAAGTTTGAATTTTATTTTGGCTATTGGTTATTTATTTATACTATTTAATAGTTCGGGGCTTTAAATGTCAATATTAGTATAAATTATTATATTATATAAATTAATAACAAAGTTATGTTGTTGAATCGTCGTACATACAAATTCTCCAAGATGAGTTGTTATAAATATTTATCAAATAAAAAAAGCACATAGTTTAGTTGGTTTATTATTATACCTTATGTAATAGAACGTATTTTGAGTATTAATATTATCAATTAGTTTTAAATATAAATGTATATTTTTAATTATCTATGAGTTACAAATAAATAAAATATAAAATTAATACCCCTCCCAAGTAAAAATCGGATTTACGCCAATGGATTTAATTAAAAACAATAAAAATATAATATTTATGTCATTTTCATTTGTTAGAAATAAACATAAATAAATATTGTAGTTTGTAGACAACAATTATTATGACGACCAATAAATTACATTCTGAATGCTATTTATTTATTTTGTATCTTCAACCTTTGGTTAATTTATTTTATAACCAACAACTCAATTAATAAATAATGTTTGTTTAGATTTTCAGTATCATTGAAACATATACTGGTGTACAATCTAGTAGTAAACAATGATGCAACTTTGATATTATAATATAAACCTTTTATATAGTTGACCGAATTCTTTTGAGTTACCGTTTTTTAATTTAAATATGTTAGTATGCGGTAAATAGTTTAGCCTTTTAACCTAGGTGTTGAATATATTAAAAACAGCTTGTCCATGTAAATTACAAACAAAACAAATTACATTTTATTTTTTAATTGTGTCAGACAAAATTTCTATACAATATGCGATGCATTTAAACCATAATATTTTAAGGCATACAATATATAATACTTTGCTCTCACCTGTAATCCCAATTTAAATTACTCAATCTAGGAACTAATCCTGTCCTTGGATCCTTAATTTTTTTGGACATACCTGTAACTCGGTAATTGAAAAGCCAGACGTCGAATCCTGCGTCTGATAGCAGGTAACCTAAACGATTAATGTTATTCATGTATACAGAAATTACAATTTGTAAAAATAAACCTAAACAAAATTTGTTGGTAAAATGGATATGTTGAAATAATTTTTAGTTTTTGTTTTGAACTTGTAAAACCAATGTTTTACTATAATTACTTATTTTTTATGTTTGTATACAATGCCACTGGTTAATATAATTTGTACAGTTACCTAATGTTTGACTGTTAAAAGAAAATATCTGAACTAAGGGATTTCATATTATTTTTAATATCTTATCTTATTTTCAAATTGTTTCATTTATACGTTTATTTTGTGTTTTGTGATAATTATTAGTACATACAAATTATGGAAAAATCTAGTGAAGTGAGCAATCATAGCGAGCTAACTAGTAAATTATAAAACAAAGAAAATATCTATAATTATGATACTATATTATCATATAGATCGTATTATATGAGGAAAATATCTAATATTTTAAGATTATATTTGAAAATAATATTATTAATTGAATAAAAAGTTAGTTGTACTTATAAAAATGTTTGTTATATATACTAAAACGATTAGTGACTTTAAATAATATTAGCAGGGTTAAGACTATCACAAATGGTTATCCAAACTAGGGTAACCCTTTCTATAAAGGTCGTATGATTTAGTTGATTTGGATTTTGATAGAAAGCCATGCAAAATACATCAAAAATTAAATAGGTACAAATTAATACTGAATTCGACATACTAAATTTAAATAATAAAAATCCCAAATACATTTTTTAACTATGAAATTTAGCACTTTATAAAACACGTTTTGTACGTATTTAGGAATTCTTAAAAAATAGCATTAAAACAAGTTAGGAAAGATCACTCTGCGAACGTGCTAAATTCCTGGTTTTTAAATGTATTTTAATATTACAAAGCAATAAACTACAATTCCACACCCAATTTAATAACCTCTTTATTTTTGTACCTACATTTTAATATTGGGTAGTACGAATGTATATTAAATACTCTTATTTTGATAATTTTAATACTGGTCAGTATGAATTTACGTTGAATAAAACCGTTATTAAACTATTTATTTGTTTAACTGCAGCATTAAAATATTTATACAAATAAGACTTTGGTTAAGAGTATTTCTTGGTTTTTTCTTTTGAATTAGTATTAAAATGAAAAAATGAATATCAACAATCGTAACTATGTAAATCTTCATCTTTACGTAGTTAACTGGTAACTAACAGACGGACACAATGGGCGTATAAGGTTACTTATGACTAGAAACAAAAAATCGGAGAAATCGTAGAAATGTACTTGATTGTACCTATATGTGTTGAGTGTCTGTGAGTAGGTCACACTGTCACAGTAATGTACGCTGGTATTAAATTTTAATTCAATGATAAATAATTACATACGAAAAACGATACTGAGTGCAGGCAGCAGACTGCCAGGTGTCATCGTATAATTCTAAGGATAAGTATTTACATATTTCAAATAATAATGATTTATTTTACTATTATTGATAAGTTAGGTTGAACTAACTTTTGACAGAAACAAATCGCGTGTTATAGTATATCATGTAATATTAATTGCTATTATTAACTTACGTATAACTGTATAAGTAAATATTGTAGAACGTTGTAAATAGGTCAGTAGTAGATTGTAGCATTGTATATTAAACAGTTTAAAATTAATCTTAATATTTTGGGAATATTCAGTTCCTTTTGAATAATGTTATTCGAATTACATTAAAATAGCTAAAATATCGATATTTTTCATTTATATATCCAATTTCGTAAAAATTTGGACTTGAAATGTGAAAAAAAAAATGTGACTATTGTATTTTCGATATTTTTTAATTGTGTTAGGAGCAATTTTTGAGGAACTTTGTATTATTCAAACTTTCTTACCTATCAATAAATCATCACACACATGCAAAATGGGTATTTTTCAAAGTTATAACAGTTCTATAAAATTATTTTATAAATATTTTGCGAAAATCGGTGTCTATAAATTTTATTTTTGAACTACAAAAAAAAACAACATGTTGTTGATTATATATTTTTATCGAAAACTGGTTTTGCGTAAAAATACTCATACCTATTCCCTAACTTTTTCTGATTATTTTGAAAAATACTATGGACCCATTCAGTAATTTTGTTCCCTCCAGAATAAAGTAGATCCAATTTTCTATCAGAAACATCTTCATGATTGAATTATTTTATACTGCTCCTAAAGTTGATTTCAGACATAAAAAAATACACACACTCACACACATACACACTGTAAAAAGATTCGTCAAACCGCACAGAGTCTAAAATAATGAAAATACAATTTACCATCATGTTTTATGAACAAGAGTATGCAATAACGATACTGTACTCCCTAAATAAGAAAACTGTAATAATTAATAAATAGATTACTTACCGAGTGATTTGTTATGTGATACATAAACGATTGAGGTGGCGAACATACCGGATAACAAGATTACGGGTTTACCGATTGTTCTGTTACCGTATTTACTATATGGTATTCGTTCCATACCTAACATAAAATGGTCTTCACTTTGGTATTCATACATCTTAAGTGGATATCCGCTAGCTTTGATTTTTTCCCACTTTGAACATACAAATAACAATGTTGGTATAGTTGTATTTAATTATTACGTACACCCTTAAAACATTTTACACTATACATTATTTTAAAGCTTAGATAACTTTTTGGGATCTGTACCAATGTACATACATAATCATCTCATTTTGGTAAGTAGTTTTAAAAGAAATTCAATGTATTCAGTCCAAAAACTAGTTTACTTATTGGCCTATTGCTTATAAGGTTACTATTAGGTACTATTACTACCAATAGTGAAAATGTACTTACGGTTTCTTTAGATGACACGAAATATTGTGTGCTATACAGAATCATCACCAAAAAATATATCTTATAAATATCCATATTTGTTTAAAAATTAATTCACAAATTCCTAAAAAATAATTAATACGAAATTCTCAGAATAATACTTATTTTAGCACATGTTTTTATTAGTATGTTAAAAGTAATTAATTCTATTATGTGATGTGATGTTTAAAGTTCGTATACAAATATATTAAAATTGAGTATTATTGAAAGAATAAATTAAATTTGCTACTCTTAAGTATATATTCTGAGTGGGACCACCAAGGGCATTACTATAGTATTTAATAACAAATTGAGAAGTACCGAGAAGTAATAAAAAACATCAGTTTTTTGTTAACGATTATTTTTTTAATTTTTAATATTACAAACTCATCCGATTAATTGTATTATATGTTTATTTTAATACACATTTTTAGATATCTAAAAAAAATTAATTAAAAAAAATTTGGTTGTTTGTTCCATAAATTTTACTATAACGTGAAAAAATATATATTGAAAATTTCAACAACCTAAATTCTATGAACACTTATTAAGTTCTTCATTTCAAAATTAATTTGTTATTTTGTCAAATTATTAAACTGTTAAATTTGATTTATACCCTTGTAAAATGTTAAAGTAATGTTATTGAAGTTGATAAATTGTAATTGATAAAGGTATTAATTTAATGATATTAAAGTTAAGATCCGGTATAAAATAATTAAAAACAATTGTAAAAAAAAATAATTATGATCGTAGGTATGATTAAAAATCTTTATAAAAATATTATAGGTAAGTGAATTATTATCATTAATTCACAAACGTTAACAAGTTTATAGCTGACATTAGAACAAAATTACATTTTATTTTCATAGACATTGCCAGATTTCCTATAATAAGATCATAAAGCAACTAAGGGGGCCCGGGGGGCTTATAATAGCACGCCTAAAATAAATTATTCAGTTGCTTTTCAAAATATTATAAACTTTTTAAAATTCAACTGTTATTATTCTTATTTACTTTTTTTAAGTTTATAATATTATTAATTTATATTTTCTATGATAAATATGAATGCGATATGTGTGTATTTTGTGTAATTATATCACTTATGATTAAAATGTATTATTATAATTTAATTATTAAATAACTTACTGGTAATAAGTTTTACTTATGAATATATGATAATTCCCGCACAACGTTTAAACAAATAATTTTTTTTGTTTGAAATTCTTTAATTTTTCGTGTATACAGTTTAATATTTATTATTATTTTTTTTTTTTATTCATGGTACAGCATCAACTACTAGGGTTATTAGCTTGCAACAAAAATTGGTAATTAGTACATAATAGAGTATAGTTATACAATAGATTCTTAAATTAAATTAAATTAAATTATACATATCAATTTGTTTTAAAAATATGATTATTTTGTTGGTGTTGTCATGGACAGGGCTGAGGGCTTCAAAGAGGTTGTCGGGAATTTTAGACTTTTTCTGGTATCTATATGGATACGGCAGTGGATGAGGAGGTGCTTGACTGTGAGAGGTTCTCCGCAGGTTAGGCACATTTCTGGTTCTTCTCTGCGCATAAGATGTCCATGGACATCTATTGAATATGTATTATTACAAATACAATACTCAGTAATGTAGGCTGATAGAACGTTTTCGATCATAATTTTTTTCGTACCTATAAAATGATTTTATAAGACTGTACATCTTTGAATTCAAATTCAACACATCCGTTACGGGACACCTGTTCATACTGCAAAAGAGCGGCAGACCCAGATTTAAAAAAAATGTAATTAGCGTTTTATTCATTCAAAGATAGCTATTATTATTATAGTATCATGTAAGTTTAGCTAAAATGATTATTTATACAATTATATTCTCGTTTGTTAGTTATATATGAAGATAATACCATGCGTTGCCATAAGAAAATGTAATTTAAATTTCTATAATAGGTACAACTTTTAACAAAAGGCATGAAGTTTTTGTAGGACATTTAAATAAATACCTAAATACCTACCTATAATACAGTGTTTCCCAACCGGTGGTCCGCGGGACCACAGATTTTTTCTTCGATTTCTATTACAAAGTATTTTTTTTTTTTTAGGTTTAATGTGGTGTAAAATGTTAAATGTTAATTCGGACTACCGAATTAACATTTTTCGATAAATTTTGTGTATTCTTGTCAATGAGCATAAATAAGGTGCGGTCCGTGGTAGTAAAATGGTTGTGAAACACTGCTATAATAGAATCGTGGGTCTATACCAGGGGTCGGGAGCCTGGGACTCTTTAATATGCAACCTGCGGCTCTTTGGAAAATTCCCACTAATATTAAGTATAGATACGTTTTTTTTAATGTATTATTGTACTTAATTAAATACTGTTATATTTATGTAAACAATAATAATAATAATGAAACAAAGTTTTTTTTATATTTTCTAAATTAAATTTAAAACGTATCATTATGTTTTTAATGCCTACCAATTTTTCAATGAAATAATAATAATATCTATATTCTAATATTCTATAATATATTGTCAATACCAGTGGTTCTTAACCAGTGTTCCGTGGACTTGGTATAAATGCCCCCCCCCGCAAAAAAAATGTTTAGGTTCATTGTCTTTACATTTTGACTTTTATAGACTTCCAAAACACAAAAGTATAAGACGTGTATAAGAATATAGTGTATAGTTTATTGGTTTAGTTATTAAAAAAAAAAGTAGACTACATGTTTCTTTCTGCAGATAAAAATAACAATGAAATAATTCATATTATAACAAAAAATTTAGCATTATTAAAAGAAAAAATCATGATAGATTCTATACTAACAACTACAACTAAAAAAAAGGTTGTTCAAATCTGTGCGGCTCCCTGGACATCATCGCACTGATAGTAGGTTAATATTATGATCAATAAACATTCATTAAACATATCATACCACCAACATTTGCCGTTTAGTTGTGATGTGAACAGTCTATACAGAGGTGGCCAAACAACCACTGTACTCAGATGCTGCATGTGGCCCATGTAGTAAGCTCTTGCGGCTTGCGTCTTATGATAAGAAAACATCTAAACATTTTTACTAATATACAATATATATCTAATATTTTTTTTTTTAAATTCATCCTTAAGCCCGGTGACTATGGCCATTAGCTTAGCTGTTTGTAGGGTAATTGTGATTGTGGTAGGGTTTGGTATTGTTGGTTTTCTAACACTTTTTTTTTTTGTGTGTTTGTCAGGATTTCGATTATCGTAGGTATCTGCCATGCCCGATCGGGAGATGGCGGCCTCTCTCTCTCTCTCTCTCTCCAGACAGGTGTCTGCCCGGAGAAAAGTGCTACCCCCTGACCGAGGTTCGAACCGGTGACGGTGAGCGTTGCAACCGCGACTCCTTAGTCCACCAGCTACTCTGTGTTGTCTCAAAACAATAAAAACTCTATAAAACTATTAATTGATGTGAAATACTGTATGGCATGAAAGGTATGCTATGCAAATTAAAAAGTATTCTCTACGCATTACTATTATCTTTTACTAAGATTCTATTTTAAAAAACAGAACAATGTTCTGTCAACCTTGAATTAACATCTTCTAATACATAATATGATATAGGTAACTATAGATTATGGGCTATAGTATATAGACATATATAGCTGGCGTCATTGAAAAAAGTGACATCGCCTCTTCCTCTATATTATCTTTATTAGACATCCCATAACCTAACTGGAACCTACGCTGATTACACTATCATATTTACTGTTAATCTAAGATTCTTGACTAGCCTTTCAAAGCAAGTCAATTACTCCAATCGTATCTTAATGCTTTATTAACATTCTTCACAACACAGAAAATTAAAACTAACTCAGCAATATCAGTTCATGTCGCCTTTATACTCTGAGTCTCTGACCCTCTTGATCCCTAGCTATAAAATACAACCACACAACTATTCCTCACTCAGAGTAAGTCAAATATTTCGATTTTCTATTCGATAGAAGACTTTTGTGAAGCCTTGTCCTCAAAAACAAACTTGAGCTTCAGTGCTTCTGAGACGCTGCCTCTTTTAATCTAATTTAAATACAGTATATTTCTATATAAATGCTTGCTCCGACCAATCTGGTCTTATGATATTTCCAATTGGGGTTACACCAAACTCTTGAACATCAGAATAATCTTATTCTTTCAAGCGATATGTCTTCGTATAGTTGCTTATTAAGCTCATTGGTTAAGGATTTTTCACCAACAGCTTATTATTTGAAGGTCTCAAAGTTAAACCCATGTTGGCCGCCTGGTCGCACAATATATAGGTATGAAATTATAATGATTTAAATTTTAAAGTCTAAACTTTAGACATTAGACATATGTACAAACTGTTGTACATAATTCTTGTATTCAGCGAATAATGAAATTATTACGAGTCACCATATTTATATTGGTACACAATTCAACAATACATTTATTTTATTATAATAAGCACATTTAATATTTTCAAATTGTAATACATCTAATTACTATCTTCCAATAAATGTTTAACAATTAAAAGGTTAATAGGTTTAGCATAAGGGCTTATAGCGAATCCCATGTGACTGAATTTCTTCACCATTGTGATATTCTTGATATTAGGTAATCGGTCTACTAACCATTTTACGTCCTGAAATTATGTACATATTAATTAAAATATTTTTATAATAATAATTAATATTTATAAAATTTACATTTTTCTTCAATACAATTTATCTAAATAAATTGAATTATTTTTCTCACTAGAATTTTTAACAGTGTACACTTTTTTTACACTATCACAACATTTTAATAATATTAAAATTTATATCCATAGATATATAAACGTGAAATGAGTTTTTTAATAGCTCATCTCAGAAACTACTAGACTGTTTTAAATTAAATTTAAATTTCTTGAGGCTCATAAATATAGGATAAATATTGTACTGGGTCGTAAATAATACGATGAATCGAATGAGTATTGCCAATTATTACACAAACAAATTATGTTCATATTGTATAATGAAAAGGAGAAAAAAGAACAACCATAAAACGATTTTAACTGGAAACCAATGTTCAGTGGCAGAGAAAGAGGGTTGAGGTGGTGACTGATGGTTATATTGTGTCAGGTGAATTGCATTGTCAATGGCAATAACGTCATTGAACTGTGAAAAAGACGTGTATACACAAATCAGTACGGTGGTTCACCGAATTTTCGCCAAATTATTCTCTTTGCGTGTATATTTGTTGTTGGGGTTCAAGAGACCGGAAATGGCTGAAACTCAACAACGAAACCAGAGGAACTATCATTCAGTACCGTAAATGTCTGTACATCGACTACGTGATTGTCATTTTGTCCTGTAGAGGTCACTGTAATAGATGTGTTAAATTTGAATTCAAATAAACCTTTTTTTAAACTAGTAAATTATGTATGTTAATAATATCTATATAATTATACATTTATATTATATAGTTTTGAAAATATATAGTATTATGTTAGTCAGCTACTACAGACTAGAATGTCATAAATCATAATATAGCATTTATAAAAATATGCTGTGAGCAGAGAATGTAAAATTCATATTGGGTAAGTAAATAATTCGAGGTATTAGAGTTTTATTTAAAAACACATACGGGACTATCTGAATATGCACAACTATTTATTTTTGACAAGGAAGGCTCTTCGCTCCCTAAACTCGTGTCACCTCAAATGGATGAGATAAAGTGAAGAGTGCACAATAATGTGAACATGTGTAAGTGTAAATTATTCAAAGATAATGTTTGTTAAAAAAAGACCTTCTCTATTATATTATAGCGTATATACGTTTAATAGTTATTATATAATTAAAAATAATCATTGTTTTAATTTTCATACCTTAGGAGGAGCAATTATATCATGTTTTGATTGATACACATATGTCGCCGCTGTCACTTTAGATAAATCATAATCAGGCGGAGTAGTAGAATTATAATGCTTCATATTTCCAATTGTTCCATAATCATACTTTCGGAAGTAATCTGAAAAGTTGATGATAATTAAATAAGATATTATGTATTTGGTAATGACATTAATAGGTATCTGCTATCATTTATCATTTACGCTTATATATCCTACAAAATTGAAAATAGTATTTGTAGATTACCACCACTTATCCACAGAACTAATGATATGATGTAGTTACCACAGCTCTACAAATACTGAAAGTGGATAATAAATGTAAAATGGATGGTAACTACTTTTATAAGAAATATACATTTATTAATTTTTCATTATTTTTTTGAGAATAAAAGAGAAAAGAATTTACAATTGTATTAGTAGTAGATGTTTACGGAAACATATTTTTAACAAAATCTTCTTTAGTTATTCATCGTAACCCAGAAAAGAATAATTTTACTTGACATTTTCAGTGAAACAAATCGTGTAAACTTAAATATTAATTCTTTAAATTAAAATATAACTACACAAAGTGGATGGTTTTATTTTAAATTTTACTCAATATTTTTGATGATAAATAATTTAGAAAAAATAAATTATAAACTTACTAGCTTAATAAATGTAACTGTAAAATATGTTAGAAAGTAAACCGATTGTTTATATTATATTAACTATAAAATAATTAACTGTGCTTACCCTGAAGTATTAGTTGGTAATAGTGAGTCATAACTTTAACGGATGTTGGCTGAGGATATGTTCTCAGGATTTCAATAGTATTCTAATAAAAACAAATATACATATTTAAATTGAACAATAATTGTATTATATTTATGGATGAGGTGCGTTACATTTTTAGAAAACATATATATATATATGATTTAACATTTATGCCTGGGCATTTTATTTATCCTAAGAAACTGTTATAGGAGGTTTCAAATTGTAATTACTAACTACTATAGTTATTAGGTATACAAAATTAGAATAAAATATATTATTCTAAGTTGAAATAATTGGCACAGGAAAATATAATTTGGGTTATACGATTTAGACGTCTCAACCACAGACTATACAGACTATAGTATAATATATGAAAGAAATAATATGGTATAATCTAGAATAGTTTGAGTCTAAGTGACAAGTTTCAACTCTATTTGTTTTCATCAACATTCCAAAAATTATAAGATACGTACGTAATTTATTGGTAGAAGATTGCCTTGTACTTGGGTCATCACATACAGACATAAATATTTCATGTATTTATTATCTTTACATTGGCGTCCTAGCCATTGATCGTCTGGATGTTTCATCTTAGGTATGTATCCTCTACCTCTCAATGGTCGCTTACAATTTATAAATAACAGACTATGTTAAAATATGAATACTTTTTGAATTCTATTAATATGCAGTTATAAAGTATAAACGCATAGTATATAAGTATAAAATATTTGTAAAAGTTACATTTTATTATTTGAATATTTCAGCCGTCTTCACTCTTCAGTGAAGTGTGTTTATTTCGGAAACACAAAAACATAAATTGTTTGTACCAAAAACGTATTACTTAATGGTACTTACATGGAATAAATAGGGAAATATCTTGAAAATGATAAGCCTTCGGTCGTAGTACTTCATTCTGGCCGTGGGCACTATCAAAACTAATTTGTCAATTTTTTTGTTGTATTCTGGTCTTTCTGCTAGTGCAATCAGGCATATGGTAGCTCCGAAAGAATAACCGCCCATGTGTATTGTAGAATATCCAGTTTTATTTATGATAAAATCAATGGCAGCTGTTGTATCATATATTCCCAATTCGTCAAAGCTTGAATATTAAATTATTAATTTTTGTTTGATCATTATGTCGAGTAGGTATGTAGTAAATAAATTACATATTAAATTATTCTATTAATTTTTCTTATATATAGGTACTGAACTGGATTATAAATAAAAAACTTTTTGTTGGGTATGAATTGTGTCGTATCAAAAATGTCACCTAATAGTGATTTTCAGTGTTTTCTTAAATATTCTTTGTCCCTGTACATTTTTTTTTAACTTAGGAGATTCCAGATTTTTATCCAGATAATCAATTTTTGAAGACTCGATAATGTGTTTTATTGAAACATGATGTGATTACTCACAGAGCTATCATAAAATGAATTATAATGTAATATACTGCGCTGCTTTAGATTTATATTATACACTTTTGAAGCTGTATGCCACGTAAATTATTTCAGAAAGAATAACGCAGTTGATCTTACCTGAAATCCCATGACATATTTCTCAATGGAGTTACCAGGCCGGTTCTTGGGTTTTTGATATATTTAGAAATGCCAGCAAGGCGAAAATTGAGAAGCCAAACGTCAAAACCAGCATCAGATAGTATGAAACCTTTGTTCGATAAACATTACAATTAGTATACATTATACTGTTATTTGTAAGATGTATTGGTATGCTAGTGTATTAGTGTAAAGTTTGTCTTTTCTTTGTATTGATTGATATTAAGGTTGAAACAACGGCATTGCTATTCCTTAATAATGTATTTATTTATATAATTTAATATATTATACAAGCTATCATAATATTCAATATTAAACTATATATATATTAAACCTAACCTATATAGGTATTTAAAAAAGCAGTATACAGTCTGCAGATGTGCTGTACGCCTGTCGATACACTCAGTAGAGTATTATAGTTATCTACATATGCAATATTTTTGCTTCTATATAAGTGCATATATTATACAATATAAGCATTAAGCTTGTGTAAGCAATAACCTTATTGGTTGATAATTGGCATAATATTCATCTTGTACTTTACCTACAAAATTCAATTTATGAACTTTTGACAGCGGATAATGTAAAACATTAGAACTTTCTAAGGGCACGGCAACGTAACGTTTAAAATCATACAGAAGTACCTAAATAGGTACGTATTACACAATTTGCTGCATCATGAATGTATGTAATATTATTAATTACTCTTTAAAATCCACCCGATTTTACCAGGAATCATTCCCTACCTGCAGTTGGCGCGTGGGCATTTTATCTCATCTCATGATAATCGGAATCTCACCCTAATGATTATTGTTATAAATTAGAAATGATTGGTCAGCCAACACAATTTTAGAATAATATCAATAGTTATGATGATATTTCATTTAAAATAATAAATTTATATTTTTGAATCTTACCTATTAAAAATACTTATTCTCGATTAATTTTAAAATGATTCACCTACTGATTTGTCTTATTCGTATTCTATGATAAGAGGTTAGGTGGTGGTAGACTTACATATTATTATGCCATTATATATTATTTTCTTAACAATAGGATTTCAAAACGATTGTGAAGGTTTGTCATCATCAAATTTTGTATCAATAAATTAACGGCAAATAGCATAGAAGTTACATTGTAATAATATATCGATGGACGATGATATAACAATGCTCAAGCATGTCAAAACAATGCCAAGCGCAATAACTACTAACAATACAGGTACTGAATAATACAATCAATTGGTATATTAATAATATAGTACGGTATTTCGGTTGATATGTCTTATACTACCTCGTTGTAATTAAATATTCTTTATAAAAAATGTTATGAAAATATACTTACTGAGAGATATATTGTTAAGTGTATAATACATTGACGTCCCATACAAGCCGTGTAATAGAATGATAGGTTTGCCAATTGTTTTATTCCCATTTTTACTATACGGTATTCGTTCCATGCCCACCATATAGTGGTCTTTAGTTTCAACTTCATACGTCTCTACTGGATATCCATTATTAATTATTTGATCTGACTTCAAGTTAAAAATAAAAACATATATACATAAATAATACATAAAAAACAACAGAAATGCTAATCATATTTT